>NC_057799.1:559391301-559525154 GCF_018294505.1 Triticum aestivum
CATGGTCTAAGGAAATGATACTTGACATTAGAAAAGCTCTGAGCAAACGAACTACACGATCTTGTGCTAGGCTTAGGATTGGGTCTTGTCCATCACATCATTCTCCTAATGATGTGATCCCGTTATCAACGACATCCAATGTCCATGGTCAGGAAACCGTAACCATCTATTGATCAACGAGCTAGTCAACTAGAGGCTTACTAGGGACATGGTGTTGTCTATGTATCCACACATGTATCTGAGTTTCCTATCAATACAATTCTAGCATGGATAATAAACGATTATCATGAACAAGGAAATATAATAATAACCAATTTATTATTGCCTCTAGGGCATATTTCCAACAGAATCAACACCATAGGAGGTGTCTGCCGCAGCTGCAACACGCCTTCGTTGGAAGTTGTCCTCTGCATAACGCCACTTGCACTCCTTGGCAATATGGTTAGTTTTCTTACAGATCTGACATTTGTTTTTGTACTCTTCATACCCGGCAAAGTGACCACCTCCTCCGCCCCTATTGTTGTTGTAGAAGGGACGAGGTGGGTGGTTGTTGTTGTAGCCGCCGCCATTGCCATTGTTGTTGTAGATGCGTTGGCCGACGCCAAAGTTGTTGTTGTGGTAGCCGCCGCCGGAGTTGTTGTAGCGGCCGCCGGAGTTGTTGTTGTGGTAGCCGCCGCCACCAGTGCCGCCGCCGCGCGACCCACCGCCGCTACCCCCTTTAGGTGAGTTGCGGTTGGCCTTGGAGGAGCTCCCTTGGCCATGGTAGGCCGCATTGGCTGAGGACTTGAAGCCCCCTGCCCCCCGATCCATGGAACATCTCTACTCGTTGATCGAAGTTGGCTACCATGCCGAAGAGGTCGTCTACGGAAAGAGGTTCTGTGCGCACATCAAGGGCCGAGATTAGGGGCTGATAGTCCATATCAAGACCAGCAATAATGAACGAGATCAGCTCGTCCTCAGTTATGGGTTTTCCAGCCACGGCGAGCTCATCTGCGAGCGATCGCATCTGGCCGAAGAAAGCGGCAGCTGATTGCGTGCCTTTTTGGGCGTTGGAAAGGGCTGTGCGACAGTTGTTGGCTCAGGAGCGTGACTGGGCTGCGAACATATTGGCAAGGGCGGTCCAGATTTGATGGGATTTTTCAAGGGACGCAACCTGGATCGGGACTTCCTTAGAAAGATTATGAAGCAGGTAGGCCACGAGCTGTTGATCCTGGATCAACCAGGGGTTATGGGCGGGGTTAGGAACCGTCTGGTCCTTCCCTTCGGAGTTCTTTGAGACTATGGTGGTGGAGGGTTCAGGGATTGTTTTGTCGAGATAGCCAAAAAGTCCCGCCCCCATGATCTGAGAACGGGCCTGAGCTCTCCATAGGATATAGTTGGTACGATTGAGAGGCTCGGAGGTGGTGTTGTTTAGGCCGGAGGAGATGTTTTGTGAGGAGGAAGACATGGCGGAAGTGGTGGTGAAGATGAAAGCTAGACGAGGAAGAAGGAGGCTCTGTATAGCATGTTAAGAATGGGTAAAGCGTCTCAACCCCTATACACAGGAGCCCGCGGTGTATTTATTGATTAGATGGAGAGCTAGGTCTCGTAGGTTTACAGGTGGTTGATCGTACAAACGACCAGAGAGAGAGATACATGCGAGGGATAGAGAGATAAGAAGATAAACAGGAAAATCTCTAACTATCTCTAACTAAACCCTGACCTATACTTGATGTACACGCCCACACATTGGTACGTGACATACAAAGAATATTTCCAATAACACGCACATCCGCAAGAAGCTCCTCCGCATGGGCGTCGACCCCGTCACCCACCAGCAGCTGCCGCCCGACCAGACCAGCCACCACGTCAACAGCACCGCCACCGCGCTCCTCCCCGAGGCGCTCCTCTGGGCTGCGGCGGCCGCGAGCCTCGGTGGCCTGGACACCGGCGCCCTCATGCAGGCGCAGCTTCTGCAGCAGCTACTCCAGGCCATCGGCTCTAACAACAGCACCTCCGGCCTCATAGCCAACCTGGCTGCAGCAAACATAGCGCTGAAGCTGAACTCAAGCAACAGCATCGTTCCGAACTCAGATGAACTACCTGCAGCCGGGTTACCTCTGCAACACCTCCAATTTTGTAGAGCAGCACGTGGTGCAGCAGCAACGGACCAATGATACGTCTCCGGGAACGAGCTCCTTTTCAACAGCTGAACCGGCTGATCAGCTCTGCAACACTGCCTCTTCATATGATGTTCCGAGAGGGAACAATGCATGTTTGATGACGAACGGGAGATAGCTTCCTCTTACGGCCTTTAAATTTTTTTCTACGTTTAACGTGCACTAATACAACTGTCATGTAAAAACACCCCGTGAGTGACTGGTCGCCGGCGCAGGAGTTCGGCGGCTTGCTGGAGCCCATGATGGAGCTGCCCGGGCTGTGCTCTCTCGAGGGTGACTCTTTCTGGAAGGACATATTGGAAGACAACTACCGTTTATAGATGTCTTGTGTATGACAGTTTTGTACTGAGTTAGATCCATCATAACGGTGTACTACAACATTCATTGATTTGTTTGCGTTCATTGTGGTTCTTCCAATAGACTTTTCACTGAAGTTGAAGGTTGTCAATTGCTGATTTGATGCGACTCGTGCTATACTTTCCTTATAAGTTAACATGTTGCCACTCGACACAAACGCGAGGACCATCTAAGTAAAATGAGATTCCAGATAACTGAAACACTTTCGTCGCAATAACGGTGGCGCTTAAGATATAATTTGGTTACAATCCGGCCTTAGCGATAGTGTTATACTGGCTTACTCACAGCCCATTTAGCTAATACGAACGAACCTAAGATGTACGTATTAAAAAGCTGAGTACATTTCATTTTCAATAAAAAACTTTTATTTCGAGGAACCAACAAGAGCATTGCATTTTTATAAAAGAAGAAAAGGAAAATTTATGTATAGAGCTCCAAATTTTGAGGCAAACTTGCCGAAACCCTACATTTTCTCTTACAAACATAGTCAAGATAACCATACGGAAAACAGTAGCGATGATTTAGAATAAATAGACATTCCTTGGTCACCTTGAAAATAGCAAAACCACCTTTTGTTTCTGGATTTATAATTGGTTCAGGATGGTTTTCGTCTGACGTAGTTTCCTAAAAAAGTTCCACTTGGAACCTTGTATTTTCTAGCAAATTCAGTGGCAACTTTAAAGCCAGATTTAGTCCAAACCATTTTGAATAGAACCACACTTAACAATTGGAAAGTTTTCACATGATGGTCACATTCAAAGTAACATGACGCATTCAATTGGACATGTCGCAGAGGGCACACGGCGAAATAGAAGCCTATTTTTGTAGGACACATTCGGTGTGGCTGGTTTGAGGGGATAAAGCCAAATTGTCTAACCCTCACCGTTCTGGTTGGTTCATTGTATCTATAGTATCACTCTTAGATGTTGTTCCAACCTGGGGCTATGGGTGCGCAACATGTAATCAAGGTCAGCTTATAACTCCAAGAGCAAAAGGCTAACCCCAACCTGCCCTATAAGAGCAAGTACAATAGAGTGACATAGGCGGGATATAAGAGATGCCACAAAAGATTTATGCCTAGTTTGAGGGGAGAATAGATGAGAGAGAAGTGAAACGAGCTATAAACTTACAGTCGGCTGTAGCACGAACTCTAACACCCTTTGGGAGAGAAGGAGGTGGACCATATATTAATGGTATAAACACTAGTAGTTTGACTAACTATTGTATGAGTGAGCTATCGGATTGTCTATAAGTGACATGGCAACTTCATATAGTCTATTGTTGGCTATACTATTAACCAACCTCTAACAGAAAACAATAATTTGGTTCAAGACTGGTCGGTCCACATTACACATGCCTTCGCCATAATACATTGGTATGTGGGCCAGTTCTTTCAAGTCCCAGGCAACCTAAAATTCTGTTAAATCAGATGCAGTGCCACAAGAAAACATCCTTTAACCTAAAAAAATTGTTTCAAAATAAAAAAGAATTAATTGTGCTAAATCTGATGCAGTGACACAAAAAACCATGCTTCAACATGTTGCTTTGTCACAAATATCATATTCAATCTGTTAAACTTATTTGTACCCTAGCCGAGACAATTGATCTACAATTTTGTTCTAATGAACATCAACATATGTAGAGGACTAAAACTACATAATGAGCTAACGTTACCGTCTCAACCGATGCAACATGAAAGCTCCGAGTTATTAATTATGGGTGATCTATCTCTCTATGAGGCTTACATTTTATGGATGTAACACCATCCAATTGATGCATTGTCTTGTTTCTGTCTGATAACTTATTAGCTAGCTCAAGCTCCTTGAGACCGACGCACGGCCTTCTAGAGCTGACACCGAAGTATAGACGAAGAGTATTATCTCCGGTCATGTAACAACATTGATTAAATCTAATGACAGTGTTAAGTCTATACAAGTGATGCCTTCATCGGTGACTTGGCTGTAAGACTTGGGTTTTTGGGAAACTGCCCAACACCCGTTAAGGGTGTGGCTATCTCATATATATAAGGGGTACACCAAGGTGTACGATACAATATACAAGACATATACAGAAGCTATATGTAAATACAGTCTAACACCCTCCCTCAATCTTAACTATGCATACCTGCTCCACTGGCGCTGTGAGCCTGATCATGACCACGGTATGGCTCCTGAACCGAGAGTTTGCCCATCTCGCCCGTCAGATGATTCGTAGCGCCCGTGTCCATATACCAAGTCGGATCAATGGGATATGATGGAGTGTGGCCTGCTTGACGCCGAGGAAGTCCTGCTTGAAACGGCGATGACAACGGGAAGCAACGTGACCTGGAATGTTGCACAGTTGGCAGGGGAGCTGAACACCACATGAAGGGCAGCAAGCACACGAACGGCCACCCCCGGTCGGGGGTAAGGGGGCAGCGGCAGGCGACCGCGGAGCCTGTGAAGTCAGTGGTACTGATTTGCCCGCTGCAGATGACTTGAAGGGCTTCCCTTTTCCACGAGTGGCAGCGTTGGCAGCAATGAAACTCGGGTTGGTACGGCGGGACTTGACGCGCTGTTCCGTGGCAAGGAGGCGGGCGTAGAGCTCACGGGGTTCAAGTGGAGTATCACGACCATTGATGTTCTCAGCAAGGTTATCATAGTCGTCGTCCAGGCCGTTCATGACGAAAGTGGTGAAATCCTCTTTGCGAAGCGGTTGACCAATGGAGGCCAAAGTGTCTGCGAGACGCGTCATCTTGCCGAAGTAGTCGGTAATGCTGAGGTCAAGAATCTTGGTCTCCCCCAGCTCCGTACGAAGAGTGTGAGCACGGGCCTGCTGCTGAGATGCGAAGCTGGTGTGAAGGGCAGACCACGCCTCCTGGGACGTGGCAGTCAAGAGGACCAAGGAGGACACCGCCTCGGTGAGTGACGACTGGATCGCCGAAAGGATGGCCTGATCCTGAGCCACCCACGCATGGTATGCCGGGTGATGTGGTGGAGGACACGGCAAGGAACCGTCGACGTAACCTTCCAGGTAGCGACTGCGGAGAAGTGGCAGCACCTGTGCACGCCACGACAAATAATTGTCCGTCGTCAGCTTCACTGGGATTAGATGCGCGAAGTAGAACGGCGCACTGGCCACGGCACGATCAGCAAGAGGAGGCGACGTGTAGTAGCTCATGTGGGATGAACCACCAGATGCAGCCATGGCCGGAGGGTAGTAGCCGCCGTAGGGCAATGGCGGTGGCGGAGCCCTGTCCGACCCGGCGTTCGCGGCGCCAGGTGCAGCCGCATAGGGTTGCGGGTTTGAAGACGCGTAGGGCGCCGCTGTGACGGCGGCAGGAGGTGCAGCCGCAGCGGCCGCGTAGGGCAAGGCGCCATACGCCGCGTTATACGCGGCAACGGGTGCAGGCGGCGCCCCGTAGTGGCCCGTCGACGGAGGAGCCGCCCCGTAGGGGCCGTAGGGCAGCGATCCGGCAGGGACAGGCGCCGCCCCGTAGGGGCCTGCTGGCGGCGGGGGAGCGGCCCCGTAGGGCCCGTAGGTCGCCGATCCCATCCAGGGACCAGCGTACGAAGGATCTCCCGGGAACAGCGGAGGCGCGACCGGTGACGGCGGCGGTGGCTGATCCGAGGAGGCGCCCACCATCGAGGACTGGCCGGTGTAGACCGAGACCGGGGGCGCGAGGAGAGGAACGGCGATGCAGGCGCCGTGACAGGGGCCGGCGCGACGGCGGCGACGGAGTTCGGTGCGATCGCGGCGGCGGCGGCAGCGGAAGACATAGGACCGGTTAGGGTTGATACCATGTAAGACTTAGGTTTTTTGGAAACTGCCCAACACCCGTTAAGGGTGTGGCTATCTCATATATATAAGGGGTACACCAAAGTGTACGATACAATATACAAGACATATACAGAAGCCATATGTAAATACAGTCTAACATTGGCGCTCTAGCTGATCCATACAATCGCAGCAAAAGGCTCGTTTATAGTTAGCAGTTAGGTAGGTTAAAGGCTTGCCCGATGTTTGAAGTCATTGACTTGTGCCAACAAAATAAGGAAACTGAGAAGGATCGATGTGATTAATCGATGATCATTGTGTTATTCTGTCCTTCGAGCTTTAAGGAAGTCCTTTGTGTCGTTTCAATGGATAATGACTGGTAGCATTTTTTAGGCAGAAGGTTAAACGAACTGTGATGACTTTTGCAGCTCGTGCCAACTTGAGAATATCCTCTCCGTTGGTGTTGAATAGGAAACGGAGTGGAACTGTTGAGCTCGGCAAAGGCATTTTCCAGTGTAAATGACCGAAAACTCACACGTTGCAGGACCGAGCCTGTGGTATTATATGATCAAGGTAAAAGGTGAAACGGTGAATCTAAGCCAAATCAAGATGAGTATACGAAATGGATTTATCTACTTCTATCTTTGGCAGAGAGTTTCTTTTACACGCACAAAATGATGGCGTTGCATGGTCTCGATCGGTGAAAATGACGAATGGGATTATGATGACGGCAACACTTGACGAAGGGAGACAGGAGGAACGATGGTGAAATACCTGTTTTACTTAGCCCTGCACGAAACCCCCAGGAACTGCAAAATGCTTGTGAATGCGGGCAACCGGGGAAGATTCTACGCGAAGCTACCCCATTGCCTCTGCTGAACCCAATCATCTCGCCGGGGCAAAACAACGACAGTAGCTTTTTCTTCCTTCAAAAACAGTAACTGATGGATCGGTTCGCTGTTAAAGGGAAACGTATTTGACTGCCGTTCGTCCGGTCGCCAACGCATGCACATTGAGAAAACGCGACGCACGTCTCGCCGGCCGGCGAGAGATTTCACGCACGCCCGCACGCCGCGTTTACCGAAGCGACGACGCCGACGTGTCAACCAAACCACTATGCAGGACGCAGCCCTCGGTGGCTCGTCGCTCACACAGGGGAATGTTATGCGTGCCGTGCGTTTTCCATGTGAAAAAGGTCAGGCGAAGACTTTGGCCCTGTGACCGTGAGACTGTAATGATATGCTTTTGAATTTTAACCTGGAGGATGTGCCAGTCGCTAACCGCCGGAGAGAAATGCCGGGAGTGTTTCGGGATAAGACAGGCGATGCTGACGGTCGGATAACTGGACCTTTTGCCATTGTTGTGGAGATAGTTGCGGATGTACAAGAGATCCTGAAGATACTGATATGGATGCCACTAGTTAAGACAGGCGATGCTGACGGTCGGAGAGAAATGCCGGGAGTGTTTCCTACAGCTGGACCTTTTGCCATAGTTGTTAGTCTTGAAATGACACTGATATGGATAAATTATTGTTGTACGTTAGGTGGTCGATGATCGCGACGCACCTGGAGGGCCGGGCAGATAACGAGATCAAGAACTACTGGAACACGCACATCCGCAAGAAGCTCCTGCGCATGGGCGTCGACCCAGTGACGCACCAGCAACTACCACCCGACCAGAGCCACCACCACCTCAACGCCACCTCCATCACCCACCTCCCCGAGGCACTTCTCTGGGCTGCGGCGGCCGTGAGCCTCGGCAGCCTGGACACCGGCGCCCTCATGCAGGCGCAGCTCCTACAGCAGCTCCTCGGGGCCATCGGATCCAACTATGGCACCAGTGGCCTCATCGCCAACCTAGCTGCAGCAAACGCAATGCAAAACTCAAGCGGTAGCATGGTTCCGAACCTCCTGCTCCAGGACCAGATGAACTGCCTGCAGCCGGGTTACCTCTGCAACACCTCCAATTTTGCAGAGCAGCACGTGGTGCAGCAGCAGCAGCTGACCAAGACACGTCTCCATGAGTGAGCTCCTTTGCAGCAGCTGAACAGGCTAATGAGCTCTCCAACTCTGCAGCTTCATTTGCATCGCTTGACGTTGCACCCGCGGGTGACTCCGCGGGTGACTGGTCGCCCGCACAGGAGTTCGCTGGCTTGCTGGAGCCCGTGATGGAGCTTCCCGATCTGTGCTCTCTGGAGAGTGATTCTTTCTGGAAGGAAATACTGGAGGACAGCTACCGTTTGTAGACTGTTCCTTCCGGCTGAAACAAATGTGCCGTGTACGATAGTTTTGTACAGTGTTTAGATCAATCATAGAGGTGTAGATGAGAAGATAAAACATGATGCATTGATTTGTTTATGTGTTGATTGTGCTTCTTCCAATAGATTTGTCGGTCAAGTTGAAAGGTTGTCAATTGCTGATTTAATGTGACTTGTGCTCCTTATCAGATAAGATGTTGCCACTAATTAAGATGGCAGACAACTGAAACACTTTTGTCGCAATGACCGTGGTGCTTATTAGATAGAATTTGATTATAGTTGGAGCTTAGCAATATATACTGCAATGGAATGTTATACTAGTTAACACGGCCCATCTTAGCTAATACACGAACGGAGCTAAGGTGTCATAATAAGCTAAGTAGATTTCATTTTCAATGTTTTCTTTTCAAGGAATCGGCAAGAACACTACCTTTCCATAAGAAGAAAAGGAGGATTTATGTACAGAGGTGACTAGTTTATGAAGAGAACTAGCCGAAACCCTATGTTTCCAAGAATGTATCCACCTTTATACATTTTCTTGTAAATATGTTTGTAGGGAACGGTTTTAAGCAATGATTGATGCAGAGGCCGGAGGTATTCCTCCTTTTCAAAAAAAAAAGATAAATAGCTATTATATATATACCACAGAAATAGCAAAACCACCTTTTGTAGAGACTTTTTTCTGGATTAAATTGGTTCATGATGTTTTTTTCCTGCCGTAGCTTCCTAAAAACAGTTCCACCAAGAATCCTATATTTTCTAGCAACTTAATTGATGATTTTGAAGCCAGATTTAGCACAATACCATTTTGAATAGAACAACACTTAATTATTGGTCAATGTTTTACATGATGGCCACAGTAAACATGATGTGGCGCATCCGGTAGGGCAACCACTAAATGTGTTTGGAAACATAACAAAGAATAATTGTGCTAAATCCATTCACTCAAAAAAATGTGCTAAATCCATTGTAGCGACTTTACACAAAAATAAAACATGCTTCAGCATCTTGATTTGTCAAAAATAGTAGATTCATTTTGTTGAACTATTAGCACCCTAGCTGAAAAAAATGATCTGCAAAAACAATTAATGAACATCAACACACACACACACACACATATAGAAAATTTTGCAGTCCCAATCGATGTAATATGAAAGCTCAAGATATTAATTAAGGGTGATCTAATGATCTATCAGACATGCATTTTATGGACGTACACTACCGCATAGATGCATTGTCCTGTTTTTCTCTGATACAAAGTTGGGGTAGGAAGTTGTTTGTACAGTGTTGAAAGGTGATGGAGCTTGGACTTCAAAAGAAATGTGATGGAGCTAGCTCAAGCACCTTGAGACCGACGCGCGGCCTTCTAGAGCCGAGACCGAACTCTGCATGAAGAGTATTACCTCCGATCATGTAACAACATCAAATTAAATCTAATGACTAGATGTGCTAAGCATAAAGAAGTGATGACTTGGCGCTCTAGCTGACCGATCCCTACAAGAGCAGCAAAAGGGTCGTTTATAGTTAGGAGTTAGGTAGGTTAAAGGCTTGCCCGATGTTTGAAGCCATTGACTTGTTCCAACAAAATACGGAAACAGGCGGAGGATCGATGTGAGTGATCAATAATCATCGTTGGGTTATCTGATCTTAGACCTTTAAGGAAGTCCTTTGTGTCATTCCAATGGATAATGACGGGTATCATTTTTTAAGTAGAAGGTCAAAATATTTCTGTTGACTTTCGCTGCTCGTGCCAAGTTAGTTGAGGATATTGTTTCCTTTGGGTTTTTGGAGCTGAATAGGAAACGGAGTGGAACAATTGAACTTGGTACACGTTTTGCTAGTGTGAATATGAGCGAACTGACACCGATCGAGCCACTGGTCATATTGAGTAATTCTGGCCAACGAAGTAAGAGGTGAAAATGGTGAATCTAAAGTGAATTATGAAACGGATTTACCTACTTATGTCTTAGGCTGAGAGTTCTGTACACCCAGAAATTGTGGCGTTACATGCCTTCTCTCAGGGGAAATGATCGACTACGGGAGACAAGGCCGGTGGTGAAATATCGTTGCAGATGTTGTACTTACCCATGCACGAAACCACATACGATGATACGAACTGCTAAATGCTTGTGAGCGCGGGCAACGGAGGAAGATTCTACGCAAAGCTAACCCTGCCTCGCTGAACCAATAATCAGGCCAGGCAAAACAAACAGCAGCTAGAGCTGATGGATGAGTTGGTGCACAAAGGGAAACGTATTTGACTGCCGTTTCTCCAGAGGGATCGGCATGCATGCACCCTCCCTGAGAAAACGCAGGTTGTCCTACGTGACGCGACGAGAGATTTCCGTTACGCACGCATGCATACCGGCTGCCGGATCTAGTCTCGGTGGCTCCCTTGCACAAGGGAATTATGTACTTCGTGCGATGCGTTTTCCATGCATGTGAGAAAGGTCATCCGCGAGGATTTTTGCTCAACGAAGACTGTGGTGCTTTTGATTTTTTAACCTGGAGGATTTAGCTTCTACCTGCCGGAGAGAAACGCCGGCAGTGTTTTAGGATAAGACAAGCAATCCCTGTTAGAATAAATAAGAGGCCACCGTCGATCATCCAAGGACCAAGCAATCACATACAAGCACGACACCGAGATTTGTTAACGAGGTTCACCGATATGGCTACATCCCCGGGGCCTGACTATGGGCGCTCCTCCCCATGACACCGCTACAATACCGCACCCGGTCGCCCTGGACACCGGCACATGCCGCCGGCTTCCCCTGCGTTCCGGTGCTATTATGTTGGCATAGGTTACATCGTGTGTCTAGCCCCGCTATATATGAGAGGCCTAGGATACAAGTGTCCTAGTAGGACACGACTCCATATCCTATCTAAACACAATACAACTCAGAGTCCAACTGTAACCTACCTTGTACACTATATTCGACACAACTCCAACAAACTCCACCTTGGCGAATATTATCCACCACCTTGAATTCGTCAATGCGTCAAACTTCCATGTACATTGGACTCGAGCTTATCCCATGGACACCGCTGCTACTCCAAGACTCCATGTGACTCCACCTGCAACTTGTAGTCCCTTCTTTTCTTGACCATAGTCAACGCTCGAGCAAAATTAAGTTCCTCGTTACTCTAGTTTGTGCTCCCAACTTCCAGAGTATCAGTCCAACGCCATCACACACTGATCACTGACCTACGTGAAAGTGAACAACTCACATATTGGGTGTCACACATAAGAGTTACGTGAACTCAACATCACCGCTCCTTTCTTGACTGCCTGTCTCAAACTTGAAGAAATTTCACCATTGCTTGTAGTCATCCCGAGTCAAATTCGCAGTTGTCTCACCACATGTATAACCACCAGAGCCCTGGCCCGTCTCCATGCCCCGTGCGTACCGCACGCCTCGCCGCTATTACCGCGTCGAGCCTCCGCTGTCCCGGTCGAGTCTCAAGGGTCGCGAACCCACACCACTCAACCCCCACTGCAGAGTACCGCCGATCATCACCGACCGATGACGAGTTTCACCCTTCCATCAAACCACTGGGCTCCAGTCCGAACTGCGTGTCACTCGCTTTTCCCCGCTGAATAGGCTTCGATTCCCTGGATCCTTACACCGTAGCTCCTCAATCCAGCTCCACCTTCAACATGACTCCATGGTAGATGATCAGTCCACCCTCGCGCCCCGTCGACTCCAAGCTCACATGTGCACCGTCTTGAATCAACCCCGCGCCATAGCCTTGTTGAAGCCACACAAGCACTTGGGCATGTGCCACGTGTTTCCACGCCCAGAAGTCGGTCACCATCAGCATCACGCTCCTATGACATTGTCGCCGATCCAACCACCGTCTTCTGTACCAACGAACTCGCGTCGATCCGTCAGACTGCCTAGTCCGACCTAGCCGAACTCATTCGACCGCGCAACATGCTCCAGACTCCACAAGCCTTGACGCACATCACCAATCTGCCATCGTGATGGTAAAACCTCATGTGCACTTAGCAACACTTCCAAAAGAAAATGTTAACCCTCGTGGTAGTCTCCATGGGTACACCAAGCCTTTGCCCCCATAACCTCCAAAGCTCCCTTTTCTTTATTGTGTTGTTGTCCATGCCATGTCAATACCAATACCGCAGATTGTTCTTCCTTTTTTTTGTCTCAAACAAATCTCACGTATTTGCATCAGCATGTACCGATGTACACGCAGCCTCATGGCTCATGCATCACGTGCTAGCAGCAGCCTCCCGCATCATCAGCCGGCCACTGTGCCCAACCATAGGCCAGCAAGCGTCCACCTGTGGGCCGCTGCCCGCACAAGCCCTTCGCAGACCTAGTGGACCGAAGCCGCTGCCAGCCTGCCACCCGTACGCACCTCGGACTGGGCCGACTTGTCCACGTTCCTTCGCCGCATCGATCTCGTCGAGACCGAGTCGATCGGGAATATCTTGATACATCGCCAGCTCGATCCGACCTCGCCGGGATTTACGTATGCTCGCCCGATTGATGCACCTGATCAATCGCAGCGTCTCGCTCTGCCACTGATGCTTTCGCCATCTGCCTATCGATCCAATCTGACACACGCACCCGCGCTTCGATCACTTCCTCCAGATCAACAATCCAGCAACCTCCCGACAACCTAGCTCATGATACCACTTGTTAAAATAAATAGGAGGCCACCGTCGATCATCCGAGGATCAAACAATCACACACAAGCACGACACCACTAGTAGAAAACAGGGCTTTGGTCACATGGCAGTATTCACATTAGTCCCGGTTCATTCACGAAGCGGGACTAATGTGAGCATTGGTCCCGGTTCGTGCGGCTAAGGCATTAGTCCCGGTTCACCTGGGCCCCTTTAGTCCCGGTTGGTGCCACAAACCGGGACTAAAGAGTGCGATGCCCATTAGTACCGGTTGGTGGCACCAACCGGGACTAAAGGGACCTTTAGTCCCGGTTGGTGCCACCAACCGGTACTAATGGGCTTTGAGGCATTAGTACCGGTTCATGGCACGAACCAGTACTAAAGGTCCCATTTTCAAACTCTACCACCCACCCCCCGTGGACCACCTTTTCAGTTTTAGAAAAAACAAAAGAAAATGATGGAAATGTCAAAAAAATAAAATAAAATAAGTTTCCCATGTGATATGTGGTCTAGTTGTTGGGAAAATTTACAAATATGAATTTCGACTTTATTTGCAAAATCTCTCTGGAATTTGTAAAATGGGCATAACTTTTGCATACGAACTCGGATGAAAAAGTTTTTTATATGAAAAATCATCTACTCGAATAGTTACATCCGAGTTTAACCGGGAGAACCCCGTTAAACATTTTCAAAATCCTCAAAAACCTAACAGAAAAAAAGTTTCGGGGCTTTTAAGATCTAGAGTGGAAAAAATGGAAAAAATGTGGTCAAATATGGTCAAACTGTGGTCAAACTAATTATTCTAGAATATTAGTGTTACTAAATAATTATTTCAGTTTTTTGAATTTTGGTCAAATCTGGTCAAACTGTGGTCAAACAATGATCAAACTAATTATTCAAGAAATATTAGTGTTACTAAATAATTATTGTTTTTTAAAACTATAGTTTCAAACTCAAACAGTGAAATGTGTCACTTCATGCTCAAGCTAAATTCCTGAGGGTTAATAGGATTGACAACTTACTATTGTCAGAAAAACAACAAGTGCAGACTTGGAAACGAGGGAGAACAGAACCCGAAAATTAAGCGTGCTCAGGCTGGAGTAGTGAGAGGATGGGTGACCGTCCGGGAAGTTAGATGATTTGAAATGATGAGGGGTGATTAGAGATTAGAGAATAAATTGACCAGTGATGAGGGGTGGTGATTAGAAATTAGAGGTTAAAATAATTCAGAAATTTAAAAATAAAAAAATTCAAAAAAAATCATAAAATTTCCCAACCGGGACTAAAGGTGGAGCTCCACGTGGCCGCGGCCTTTAGTCCCGGTTCGTGTAGAACCGGGACTAAAGGGGAGAGGCATTAGTAACGACCCTTTAGTCTTGGTTCAAAAACCGGGACTAAAGGGACTTACCAACCGGGACAAAAGCCCCTTTTTCTACTAGTGCACCGAGATTTGTTAACGAGGTTCACCGATATGGCTACATCCCCGGGGCCTGACTATGGGCGCTCCTCCCCATGACACCGCTACAATACCGCACCCGGTCGCCCTGGACACCGGCACATGCCGCCGGCTTCCCCCGCGTTCCGGTGCTATTATGTTGGCATAGGTTACATCGTGTGTCTAGCCCCGCTATATATGAGAGGCCTAGGATACAAGTGTCCTACTAGGACAAGACTCCATATCCTATCTAAACACAATACAACTCAGAGTCCAACTGTAACCTACCTTATACACTATATTCGACACAACTCCAACAATCCCGAGGTGCTGACGGTCGGCGAAGTTGTTCTTCTTCCAAGAACACCTCGGCTTCTGAGTGTGCTTGGACTTTTTGGGTGGTCAAGTACG
Organism: Triticum aestivum; assembly: GCF_018294505.1. Classification (NCBI taxonomy): domain Eukaryota; kingdom Viridiplantae; phylum Streptophyta; class Magnoliopsida; order Poales; family Poaceae; genus Triticum; species Triticum aestivum. Next base: position 559,406,328 of record NC_057799.1, read on the forward strand.
GGACAACAATGGTAAAAAAGAACCCAGTAGAGACCCATGTGATTATATATACGTGGGTACGCTCGCTCATATGAACATACACACGCACACCCTATCTCTATAAGGACCTCTGAGAGACTGAGCCGGCATATCATTTTAGATTGACGAAGTCAGCACAAGGACCTCATAGTCGAGGATAACGTCTCCTCCCACTGTACGCGCATCATCGAAAATCCTGAAATAAATCAAGGAAAAAGCGAGTAACGAAACTTGAACCCTGATGGCTTGGGGATACCACTGTCCTCCTAACCATCCAATCACAGGTTGATTTTTGAAGGAAAAACTATTTTTTCTTCTTCTTTCATCGTCTTTGCAAAAACTAGCACATCTTAATATATACCCCCTCTGTCCGAAAATACTTGTGGTAGAAATACATAAAAGTGGATGTATCTAGAATGAAAATATGTCTAGATACATCCATTTCTCCGACAAGTATTTGCGGATGGAGGGAGTATAAGTTGTACAACATTAGGCATGGCCATTGAAGAAGAAAGCACAACCTATTATTCTTAAACATAATAGAACCTTGGACATCGGAAATTGTCTTTGGTGACCGAGCTCACTGGAGGTCTCCAGATTCAAAATTCAAATTTCATCAAAATTCATATTTTTACATTTCAAAAAATTCTGAGAAAAAGTACAGATATACATGAAGGCATAACACACATGTATGTAAATTTTCAGGGCAAAACACGTTGAAATGAGGGCTGTGCAAAAAAGACAAATCTGGGGCTGTTTTACACATGATACTATTCATCCTCGCATGCCATGAATTTGTCTTTTTCGTACAGGTCGCATTTCAACGTATTTCATCATGAAATTTTACACACATATGGCTTACATCCTTACATACACGCATATTTTTTCAGAATTTTTTGAAACATAAAAATTTGAATTTGAATTTTTCAAAAATAAAGGCCTCCATGGAGCTCGGCCTCCAAAACGCCATTCTCCTTGGACATTCATTAATTACGCTCTTCACATTTAAATGCAAGTTAATGGTTGCCAAAGAAAATGGTGGCAGCTGTTTAGGTTTGGTTACAAAGACGTGTTTGTTGTCAGAAAGATGCCAGTCCGTGGCAGATAACTAGACGCCACCACGTCCGGGTGCTGCAAAGAGAGTTGGAGGGCTCGGTTTCCGTGATCCCGAGGGTTTCAACCAAGCATTACTAGCGAAACAGGGGTGGAGGGTTCTTCAAGAACCGAACTCACTTTGCGCAAGGGTGCTCAAAGCTCGCTATTTTAAGGAGCAAACGATCATGTCGGCCTTGCCCTTCCAATGCCTCCTATGCTTTCCGTAGTGTGCTGCATGGAAGAGACCTTTTACGGGAAGGAACAATTTGGCGCATAGGAGATGGTTTGAAGGTGAATATACATCACGACAACTGGATCCCTCGGAACGGGAGTTTGAAGCCACTGGGCCAAATCTTCATGCCGGGGGTAACGAGAGTGGCAGACTTGTTAACGCCTGATGGTCGTTCATGGGATGCAGCAAAGGTTGATGCTATGTTCAGTCCGAGTGATGCGGTGGATATTAAACAAATCGCCATCGGAGGGCCGGAGGAACATGATTTTTTGGCTTGGAACTTCACAAAGAATGGGTGCTTTACAGTTAAATCCGCATACCATCTGAGAAGGTCGATGGGAAGATCGAGGACCGGACAGTTGGAGTCCTCTAATACGGTTTCTGCGCACAAGGGATTCATGGCGCTGTGGGACACTTGTGCACCATCAAAAGCTAAGATGCATATGTGGCGTTTGATCAAAAATGGGCTGGCTGTAGGGTATGAACTACATAGACGTCGGATCAAACCGGGTGTTTTTTGTGTTGCATGCGGTCAAGAAGAAACCTTATATCACCGCTTCTGGGCATGTCAACATTCAGTAAGGTTCTGGCAGCTCTTTCACTCAGAGAAGGGAGTTGCGGTGGCGATCCCACCGTGCTCGATGGACTCCCAGAGTGCTTTAGCCCGCTGGCTCCTCGACTGGTTCGCTGGAGCGTCTGACGAAGAGCGAGAGGCGATGGTGCAAGCAACGTATGGCCTTTGGTTGGCCCGGAATGATGCAAGGGATGGCAAGCCGATCGCTCCAGCACATGAAATAATGAACACAGTTTTTGCCCATATGAAAGAATGGAGGGAAGTTCACCCACGGAAGACCGGTGTTCCTGCACGGCAGCTAGCGCAGCGCTGGGAACCCCCTGATGAGGGGTGGGTGAAGGTGAACTCAGATGGTGCTGTATCCAAGTATGGTGAGAAGGGTGGCGGTGGTGCAATCCTTAGAGACCACAATGGAGCTTTTCTTGCAGCTACTTGTCATTTTTTCCCAAACATTGTGGATCCGGAAGCTACAGAAGTTTTGGCGCGTAGACGTGCTTTGCAACTGGCTGCAGATGTTAATGCTCCGAGGGTTCACTTGGAACTTGATGCTCAGGCGGTAGTGAACATGTTGCAACAATCAGAGAGGAATCTATCTGCAAATGGTCCATGGATTGAGGAGGTTAAAGCTCTTCTTGGGTCCTTCATCGAGTACAAGATTTCTTGGGTTCGTCGTTCTACTCATATTGCCGCGCATAAATTAGCTAGGGTTGGTGTTGGTAATAAACTGTGTAAGGTGTGGTTGGGGGTGCCCCAGACTTTGTTCTTACTGTAATCGCGGATGACATTCCGGCGTTTGAAGTTTAAATAAATGCGGCAATATTTACCAAAAAAAAAACCACGTCCGGGTGCATGCGCACGGCTCGGCTACACGAACACGGGTTCTTCTAGTGGATCAGGTGGCGGTCTGAACAGGAAGGCAACGTGGTTTTCCACGAGAAGAAATGGCCCCGAGTCCTGACGCGGGAGCCATGTCCCGTGGAAAATCTGACGACGAGAGAACGCTACAAGAGCCACGGTCATGATGAGCACTCAGATTCATCGGTCATTTTTCATCGAACGCAGGCCTGCCTAACCTTTGGGAGCAGTTTTTCCACGAGTATTTTAATTGGATTCTTCACCAAATTCCGACTGAAATCATTTGGCGAAACCTCAATCAAGCCGCCAGTAGGATTAGTTAAGAAAAAATAGTATAGTAGTAACATAAGAATTCTTGCGTCGGATCCAGAGACCAACACATGGACGTAATTTGGAGCATACGATTGCAGCCATGCATTATTCAGCAGTGAGATCACTGTGTCGATCAGCACTCCAAACGGAGGAATAGAGGAAGGTTCCTCCTTCGTGCGTGGCACAAGCTACGTACCCGAAAATTAAGGATCTACCTGGCTTGCTTACCAGATCCTTAATTACAGGTGCTACACTACATAGAGCGATCTCATAACGAATTTTCTATGCAGCAGCCTGCCACTTGTTGAGGGTGATCACTTTATTCCTGTTGCGTGTGTCTTACGTGGCCAGATCTCCGGACAATTGCACGCTTTGACTTACATCGTACACACGCCTTTTGTTTACAGTATCCGACATACACAAACTGTTCAACACTAGTGGCGATGACAACAGAACGGAAGGAAAATTCGTAGCTTCTGCTGGACTACGAACACGAACTGGCCGTGCCCTCTACTCCTCTATATAGACCTTACCAAGGGAAGACACGAACATAGCTTCTGAGTTCTGACTTCTGTCCACTACATCCATCACAGCCACCAGGTGACTAGCTAGCAGAGCGTGTTTCGTACAGTCGTCGAGGAAACTAATCTGATGGGGAGGTCGCCGTGCTGCTGCCAAAACTCCGGCGTGAAGAAAGGGCCATGGACGGAGGAGGAGGACAAGACTTTGGTGGAGTACATCCAGAAGCGCGGCGGGAACGTCGGTAGCTGGCGCGGCCTGCCCAAGGCCACCGGGCTGAACCGCTGCGGCAAGAGCTGCCGTCTCCGGTGGACAAATTACCTCCGTCCCGACATCAAGCGCGGCAACTTCACCGACGACGAGGAACGCCTCATCATCAACCTCCATGCCAGCCTCGGGAACAAGTACGTAGTTCACGTCAAGTCCAACTACTCCACACACAAAGCTTAGCCGCCATGCCCCATGCATGGACTCTCAATTTCCTACAGCTGGACCTTTTGCCATAGTTGTTAGTCTTGAAATGACACTGACATTGATAAATTATTGTTGCGCGTTAGGTGGTCGACGATCGCGACGCACCTGGAGGGGCGGACGGACAACGAGATCAAGAACTACTGGAACACACACATCCGGAAGAAGCTCCTGCGCATGGGAGTCGACCCAGTGACGCACAAGCAGCTGCCACCCGACCAGAGTCGCCACCACCTCAACGCCACCTCCATAGCCCACCACCCCGAGGCGCTCCTCTGGGCTGCGGCGGCCGCGAGCCTCGGCAGCATGGACACCGGCGCCCTCATGCTGGCGCAACTTGTACAACAGTTCCTCCAGATCATCGGCTCCAACAATGGCACCAGCGGCCTCATCGCCAACCTAGCTGCAGCAAACGCAATGCTGAACTCAAGAGGTAGCATGGTTCCGAACCTCCAGCTCCAGGACCAGATGAACTACCTGCAGCTGGGTTACCTTTGCAACACCTCTAATTTTACAGACCAGCATGTGGTGCAGCAGCAGCTGACAAATGACACGTCTCCGGGAACGAGCTCCTTTGCAGCCGGTCAAGAGGCTGATCAGCTCTGCAACACTGCAGCTACATTTGCATCGCATGATGTTGCACCGGCTGGTGACTGGTCGCCCGCAAAAGAGTTCGCTGGATTGATGGAGCCCACGATGGAGCTGCCCGATCTGTGCTCGCTGGAGAGTGATTCTTTCTGGAAGGACATACTAGAGGACAGCTACCATTTGTAGATTTTCCCTTCCGACTGAAACAAATGTGTTGTGTATGACAGTTTTGTACATGGTTAGATCCATCATAGAGATGTAGATGAGATGATAAAACATGCATTGATTTGTTTGTGTGTTCATTGTGCTTCTTCCAATATATTGGTCACTGAAGTTGAAGGTTGTCTATTTCTGATTTAATGTGACTCTTGCTCCTTATGTCGCAATGACCGTGGTGCTTATTAGATAGTATAGTTTTGTTATGGTTGGAGCGTGGCAATAGATACTGTAATGGAATGTTACACTGGTTTACACAACCCATGTCAGCTAATACATGAACGGATCTAAAGGGTCGGAAAAAGTTGAGTAGATTTCATTTTCAATGTTTTTTTTTCAAGAAACCGGCAGGAACACTACCTCTTCATAAGAAGAAAAGGAGGAATTACAAAGGTGACAAATTTTTAAAGAGAACTAGCCGAAACCCTGTATTTTCAATAACGGGATTGCTAAATCTCAATCGGCTGAGACTTAACCAAATCTCAGCCTATGCTATATTCATAAGATCTTACGTGGAGATCCATAAAAAATTTCCTTTTTTTCTTTTTATATGTTATGTGAGATCTAGCCACACCCTTTCTATAATGTATTCTCCTTCCGTACAGTTCCTTGTAACTACATTTGAAATGAACAGTTTTAACCGGTAATTTAGATTAAATAGCTATTTTAATACCACAGAAATAGCAAAACCACATTTTGCAATGACTTGTTTCTGGGTTAAAATTAGTTCATGATTTTTTTTCCTGTCTTAGTTTCCTAAAAACAGTTTCACTAAGAACCATATATTTTCTAGCAACTTAATCGACAATTTTGAAGCCAGCTTTAGCTAAATACCATTTTGAATAGAACAACACTTCACCGTTGGACAATTTTTGACATGATGCCCCACAGTCAACATGACATGGTGCATCCGGTTGAACAACCACTGTGTTTGGAAACATAATAAAGAATTAATTGTTCCAAATCCATTCCCTAAAAAAATTGTACCAGATACATTGTAGTGACTTTACACAAAAATAATACATGCTTCAACATGTTTTTCGGAAATACGCAAAGCTTGCGTATCTTTTCATTGATAAATAGAATTGAATATAAGGTTGGGTACAACAGCTGGCACGAATGCAAGGAGGCTTGAACATGGTGCCCGGAGCAGAGGGACAAGGGATGGCTGGCCGGAACAGAGGATACAACATAGGTTACACAGCTGAACCACCAAGCCCGAAACAAGAGACTTGCCAAACCACCATGACATCCAACATCGCCAAAGCCAACACCAGGGACACCGTGCGCGAGCAAGCAAGATAGCGCCTTCATGAAGGAGAAGGATGCCGTGACATCATCACCATCCGATCCAAAGAACGAGACCTAGGGTTTTCTCTTGAGCTCGAAGAGGGGCGCTGATGAAGGCCATGGCAGCGCCTCTAAGAACGGGAATGACACCCACGAGTGTTGTTCCTGCCCGCATCGGCAAGTTGAGCAGGGATTCTTGGCCTAGGTCTGAGCAATCCCATAGCCACCGAATCCGGATATGGACATGAGGGAGCCAGGTCGCTGGTCGGATTCGCCATGTCGGGAAGGGGGTTGGTGGGGCTGCATCTGCCGCCGGAGGATTCTAGTGGGCACCACTGAACCTACGAGCATTGGATCTAGCACAAGAGTGCGGCGTGGAGGTGTACAAGGTCAGGGCGGAGAGGCGACGAGGCATAGAGGACCAACACAGGGGAGGGGACGGCGACCGGCGACGCTTCAGCATGTTTCTTTGTCACAAATATTAGATTCATTCTGTTAAACTATTTGCACCCTAGCAGAAAAAAATTATCTACAAAAACAATTAATGAACATCGACATATGTAGAGGACTAAATTTAGAAAATGTTAAGAGTACCAATGGATCTAACAGGAAAGCTCGAGATATTAATTAAGGCTGATCTAATGATCTATCAGAGTTGCATTTTATGGACGTAACACCTTCCCATATATGCATTGTCCTGTTTCTCTCTGATACCTTATTAGTTGGGGTAGAGGTTGTTTGTGGAGCGTTGAAAGGTAATGGAGCTTGTACTTCAAAATAAATGTGATGGAGCTAGCTCAGGCACGTTGAGACTGACGCGCAGCCTTCTAGAGCCGAGACCGAAGTCTGCACAAGGATTTTACCTCCGATCGTGGTAACAGCATCGATTAAATCTAATGACTAGAAGTGCTAAGAATAAAGAAGTGATGACTTGGCGCTCTCGCTGATCGGTCCCTACAAGGAGCAGCAAAAGGATCGTTTATAGTTAAGAGTTAGGTAGGTTAAAGGCTTGCTGGATGTTTGAAGCCATTGACTGCTTGTGCCAACAAATATGGAAACAGATGGAGGATCGATCATCGATGTGAGTGGTCAATGATCGTCGTTGTGTTATTCTCATCTTGGACCATTAAGGGTGGATAAAGACCGGTAGCATTTTTTGAGTAGAAGGTAAAAAGAGCTCTGTTGACTTTTGCTGCTCGTGCCAAGCTCGTTGAGGATATTGTTTCCTTTGGGTTCTTGGAGCTGAATAGGAAACGGAGTGGAACAGTTGAACTCGGTACACGTTTTTTTAGTGTGAGTATGAGCGAACTGACACGGATCGAGCAGCTGGTCATATTGAGTAATTCTGGCCAATTAAGTAAAAGGTGTAAATGGTTAATCTATACTAAATTATGAAACTGATTTATCTTATAGGCAGAGAGTTTTGTACACCCAGAAATGATGTCGTTACATGCATTGTCTCAATGAAAATGATTGACGACGACGGGAGACGGGACCGATTGCGAAATATCGTTGCTGTCAGCAAGTAGTTAAGTAGGGCAACTTGCGGATGTTCTACTTACCCATGCACGAAACCACGTACGAACTGCTAAAATGCTTGTGAACGCGGGCAACGGAGGAAGATTCTACGCGAAGCTAACCCTGCCTCGGCGAACCAATCACCAGGGCGGGCAAAACAAACAGCAGCTAGCTGATGGATATATCAGTTGGTGCACAAAGGGAAACGTATTTGACTGCCGTTTCTCCAGAGGGACCGGCATGCATGCACCCAGAGAAAACGCTGGTCGCCCTACGTGACGCCACGAGAGGAGTGCGACGCATGCACACCGTGTTTACCGAATCGACGACGCCGAAGTACCAATCAAACCATGCATGCCGGCAGGCTACACGTACCGCCGGCGGCCGGATGTAGTCTCGGTGGCTCCCTTCCTTGCACAAGGGAATGTACTTCGTGCGATGCGTTTTCCATGTGAAAAAGGTCACCGGCGAAGATTTGTGCTCGACGAAGACTCTGATGACGTGCTTTTGATTTTTAACCTGGATGAAGACTCTGATGACGTGTGTGGCAGCCGCTACCTGCCGGAGAGAAACGCCGGCAGTGTTTTAGGATAAGACAACCAATGCCGACAGTCGAAGACGTTCTTCTTCTTCTTCGAGGAACACCTCGGCTTCTGCTTGTGCTAGGGCTTTTTGGGTGGTCAAGTACGGCACAAGAACGGTCAAAACGAAAAAAAGGTACGGGATTAGTTTTTTTCTGCCTGAAATTAGATGAGCACATACAATTATTGTGCAAAGGAGTACATATAAATAGGCAACATTATTATTTCTCTTGAATGGGTTTTACATTTGAAAATTTCTAACTTTTGTGCTTGTTGATAAGAAAAGGGATTGCTGGGTTCATAAAGGTAAGAGTTTGGTCCAGGTCAGAAAGACCTACTAGTTGTGCCTTATTAAAAGTAATGTCATTCTTGCCGCAAAAAAGAAGTAATGTCATTCACAGGTCTAATATGTCGTGTATCTTTTTGTTTTCGATGATTTTTAGCCTATTAACATCATCGCCGTTACTTGGATTTTCTTTTCATATTTTGCATAGATGTCTTATATTATGTATTATAAATTTTGTTTCAAACATCTAACACTTCTAATAAGGGTTCGTGTTTAGAGTAGCTGTTGGAGACGCAGATTTTTTTTTTTTTGGAACGAAGACGCTAGACGCGTCCGGCTTTAAATTAATAAAGCCTTCAGGCACCAGTTCAGCAGGATACAACCCATAGAAACAGAAAACAAGTTCAGTCCATGAGGACGACGAAACGACATAAAGGTTCCACGCGAAGGCAACTGAACAACATACAGCTCATCCAATGCAAAGACCTAACTAGCATGAAACCATCTCCGAAGGCACCAAAAGGATCATCGAGTCGTCGTGTCTTGTCTAGCCATCACCTGGATAGTCTTGATACGCGCCATGGCCTCCGACATACGCTCAGCATCGTGCTCCTTCCCCAGCGGAGTCCATGTCTGTAAGAAAAGGTGACATTTGAAGATCACATCCGCAGGGTGGTTAGGGAATATTTTCTCAATCGTAAATTTATTGCGCGTCGTCCAAATAGCCCAAAGAAGCGCCCCTACGCAACGCCAAGCGATTCTACTACTGGTCCCTCTCGTGGTTTTAAGGATGGCAATCAAGTCGTTCCCCGAGGCTGGGTTCCAGTTCGAGTGGAAGGCTTCCCTAACTGCGCTCCACGCGAACCTGGCTAGGTGGCATCTAAAAAAGACGTGATTAGCATCTTCACCTAGACCGCAGACAGCGCAGGTACCGTCCGCCGGACCGTTACGTTTTGCCACATTGTCCGACGTGGGCAGCCTATTCCTGAGCATTTGCCACATGAAGATTTTAATTTTCAAGGGCAGGCCTGCCTTCCACAGCCCCCTAGCTATATCAAGTGCTGTCCCTTCAGTAAGCTTGTTGTATAAGGATTTAACCGAGAATTTCTGGGACGCTGACAAGCTCCATTCGACCAAATCGTCGCCCAGCCCTATCCTGTTGACACCCATTTGATGTACGAGGTCATCCCATGCCTCCCGTTCGGCATTGGAAAGGGCCCTCATAAAATGTATCGCTGGAGGGTCAGAACGGGCTGCCTCTCCCACTAGGATGTTGCTGTCTGTGGCGATCCGAAAGAGATTGGGGTGACTTTGTCAAAGGGGAGAGGCTCCCAGCCAATGGTCCAGCCAAAAGCGAGTGGATTGACCATTCTGGATGTGGAATTTGGCCCCGATAGCAAAAGCTGGACGGACCGCTTGGATCCCTTTCCAAAACACGGATCCGCTAGCCGGGGCACTGAAAGGATTCCCATTTGGGAAATACTTAGCCTTTAGCAGCTGAGCCCAAAGACTCGACTCGTTTTGGGCGAGCCGCCACCACCATTTGGACAGTAGGGCTACGTTCATAAGTTTGGAGTTTAGGATCCCTAAACCTCCAAATTTTTTTGGCCTACAGACAGCCGCCCACTTTACCAGGTGGTATTTCCGCTTGATACCAGTTCCTTCCCAAAAGAACCGGGAGCGCGGTGTATCTAGCTTAGCGTGCACTCCATCAGCTAATAAGAACATCCCCATAGTGAATAGGGGTAAGGAGGAGAGGCTCGAGTTAGTCAAAATGAGCCTAGCCGCAGAAGACATAAAACGCCCTCGCCACGGGCTAACCCTATTGGCCACCTTCCCATACAGCGGCTCCCACTCAGAAATCGATAATTTGCGATGGGATATAGGGAGCCCCAAATACTTAATTGGAAAGCTCCCAAGCTTGCAATTAAGTAGATTTGCGGCACGCCGACTTTGCTGGTCGTCCATCCCCATGGTGATGACCTCGCTTTTGAGAAAATTTATTTTGAGTCCGGACAGGATCTCAAAGGCTAATAACAAGAGCTTAATCGAGGCGATACTATGATCGTCGGGTTTAAACAGAAGCAAGGTATCGTCTGCATATTGTAAATGGGTCACACCGCCCGGGATGAGGTGAGGAACGAGTCCCTTAACGTGACCAGCCACGCTGGCCTTGGACAACATTGCTGCCAAAGCGTCTGCTACAAAATTGAAGACGAGTGGGGAGATGGATCGCCCTGTCTTAACCCTTTCCTATTACGGAAAAACTTCCCCATCTCGCCATTGACAATAACCGAGGTGTTGCCACTAGTGATCAGATGCATGATCCTGTGAACGAAACCCGCCTCAAATCCCTTTTTGAGGAGGACTTCCCGCACAAACTCCCAGTTTACGCGGTCGTACGCTTTCTCAAAATCGAGCTTGAGGATAACGCCCTGTCCACGAGTACGTTTTAACTCATGGATTATCTCCATTAGCGCGATAGGCCCTTCTAGAATGTTTCTACCCTTAAGGAAAGCGGTCTGGCTCTTATGGATAACTCGTTGGGCCACCGGCGCTAACCTAGAGGCATAGGCTTTGGCACATAACTTGAAGGGAACATTTAGGAGCATGATCGGACGGAACAGCTTGATTGTATCCGCCCCTTTGACCTTGGGAATCAAACAGATCGCCCCATAGTTAAGTCTCGAGAGGTCAACCGTACCTAGGGCGAAACCATTAATAATGGCTTGGAAGAGGTTTCTAAGTAAAGGCCAGAACTTTTTGAAGAACTCTACCGGCCAGCCATCCGGACCTGGAGCCGTGTCGTTCTTCATGCCTGCTAGCGCTAGGTCAATCTCTTGTGGCGAGAAGGACAACATGAGTGCATCGTTTTCCTGCTGAGACACCCTCTCCCCCGGGCCCCATAAGTCTTCCCTAAGACTTAAGACTTTCTCTTCGGCTGTTCCCAACAGCTCGACAAAGAAATCGAAGATGTGTTTAACTATTTCAGAATGGGCCACCAGGGTTCCATGCTCCGACTGAAGTCTTAGGATGGTACTCTTGCGTTTACGGCCATTGGCGAAAGCCTGGAAGTAGCCAGTGTTGGCATCACCTTTCACGACCCACTTGACGCCGCCCCTGCGTCGCCAGTATTCCTCCTCTGCTCTAAGGATAGCAAAGACCTGGTTTTCAAGAGAGTAGCGGTGCTCCCATTCGTCGCCAGAGAAGGGTCTGGCATCCGCCTGCGCGTCTAAGCTCGCGATTTCTTCCACGATGCGTTCCCTTTCCCTTTTGGACTCGCTGCCATGGTTGGCCCCCCATCCCCTGAGGAAAGCCCGCAGAGCCGCAGCCGCAGAGGACCAGAACTCTACTGGTCCTCTTTGACATCCCACCTGGTCTCCAATCAAGGCCCAGCGAGTCGTGACCAACTGACAGAAGCCCTCGTGTTCAAACCACGCCGTCTCGAAGAAAAATCTACGGCTACGACGCCTACTGTCCTCCCCTGACGAAAGAATAAGAGGTACATGGTCTGAACCAATACGCGTCTCGGCCACTAAGGTACAAAGGGGGAACAGGGCCTCCCAATCGCTAGAACAAAAGACACGGTCGAGAACACAACGCACTGGAACCCGCTGTTTGTTAGTCCAAGTGTATCTTGCACCTGTCCGCGCAATTTCCCTAAGAGCCGCGGCTGCTATCGCATTGTTGAAAAGGAACACCCTAGCCCAGTCAATGTTGCTGTTACTCTTGTCCGCCCCCGAGCGAATCAAGTTGAAATCCCCGCCCACAACGACGGGCAAGTTGGCCGCACGCTTGGCCCCGACCAAGGTTGTGATTTCCCCCAAGAAATCTGCCGACCTCGCGTGGTCCGCCGGCCCGTAGACGCTGACAATTACCCAAGTAGCCATGGAAACCCTGTGACGAACAGTAGCTGCAATAAAGAAAAGACCCGGTTCCCACGCAATAACATCACAAATATCTCTATTACAACCCATCAGCTGGCCTCCAGAATGCCCCATGGAAGGGGTCCAAAACCAATCAAAACGCTGCAAAGGATCAAACGCCACTAAATCCCTAAACGAGAAATCAGCCTTAATAGTCTCTTGGAGCGCAACAAAATCAATGAGTTCTTTAGACATATACTCTCTGAGCTGCGTACGCCGCCCCCCATGGCCGCATCCGCGAATGTTCCAGAATATGTATCTCATCAGATAACCCTATTACGCAGGCGAACTCCTCGGGAGCTCACCGCCTTGGCCACACGCTTCCTTGCCGGCGCTCGGCTGGAAGAAGGCAAGTCCGAGGCCACCCCGGCCTCGTCTTCCTCGGTGGGCAAAACTACTGCACCAGCCCCTACTGGTATCGCAGCTTGACCGTCCGCGGGCTGCACGGCCACACAACGGGCGGCAGCAGCCGCCAGAGCGGCCTGAGCATCCTCACGCGCGCGAACTAAGGGAATGATATCCAAAGGCGAGGAATCTAGTGCAACGCCACTATCGTGAAGAATCTCAGCTAGATGAACATCAGAAAAGGCATTTAAGATCTTATAAGAGGGGGAGGGTTACCTGTCACGTCCATGTTCTTGTCAGCAGCACGGAGCTTGGCGCTTTCCAATGAGGACAAGTCCCCGAGCTTGGCCTTGGCGCGCACGCTAGGAGCCCGGGTCGCCACCGGAGTCGCCCTCGAACGCTTGGCCTTGGTCGCCGGCCCTGGCGCCTCCAGAGCCGCACCCAGCTCTCCTCCCAGCGCATCAGTCGCCCCCACCGCCTCCTTGCCTACCGTCTTGATCCCTGGCTTCCTCCCTGCTGTCTTCTTGTTCTGCCGCCCGGAGCCGCTCGACATCCTCTTGCCCGAGGCCGGGGTAAGGTCAGAAACCTCGCATCCTGACCCCGAGCCCCCAACGCGCGCTGGAGAGGCAGTCAAAGGGTCTGACTCCTTCGACACCAGCGGCAAGGGCACCGGCTTGATAGGGACTTGCAGGTTGGAGCCGTATTGGTCGAAGGACTGATCGAGTGAACGGGCAAGGGGGGGGGAAAACTCACAGCAGTGTCTTGAGTAGCTAGCACACCCAACTTTTCCCAAGTTTCCGTGTCAATGGAAGTATCTGGAATGCTCTCTTCGGGCTCCTCATGCAGCTCGCCCATCTCCACATCTTGGCCAACCGGGGTCACCCCCGCGCCCGGTGCCACCTGCTGGTGCCCCCCAGCCACAGCGTTGTCCGTTGTCGCATCCTTAACAACTTGCTTGGAGGGAATCTTCGCGGCTGGCCCGGGTTTGAGCTTGAGCTGCCCGCCCGCACCAAGCTGGCTTACAGAGAGGGGAGCGGATGGGCCCGCCCCAGACGCACCACTCCCGTCCCCCAGCCTCCGCGGCAGCCGCTCCACCTCCACCTTGATCTGGTACCCTTCTTGGTTAAACCACACCTCGACCGTGCCGTTAAGCCTAGCCGGCGACTTGCAAGCCAGTTTCATCCTCACAGGCCCCAACTTTATGAGGGAAAGCTCGTCAACCACGATCGGACGTCCCAGCATCTTAAAAGCCTCCTTGATACGCTCAATCTTGCGATGTTTCTCAGGGATCCCGTAGAGCCGCACCCAAGCTTCTGGCATCACCATCGGGGGGATCACCTCTTGCTCCACATCACGCACCCTAGCAATGATATCGTTGATAGAAAGGAAGAGCTTGCCACTAGTCCGGGCCATATGCAGGAGATCCGCTGAAGGGAACACGACCATGAAATCGTCCTCACCTACTTGGGTGACTTGCCAGTCCCAGTCCCCCGTGACCATGTGGTTGAGCTCCTGAATAAGGATCCGCAGGCTCAGGCGTCCTGGCTCAGCCGAGAGGATGGCGGCGTTGCCAACAGAGAGCTGCCGAGGACCCTCGGATTCCTCCTCCTCTTCGAACTGCAGACAAAAGAAGCCTTCCCCAGCAATAGCGCTACCCATGATCTGCAAACAAGGCTGCCGACCCCTCGTCGGGCAGTGCGCAGACGCGTGTCCCTCCTCCTTGCACAACACACACAAAGGCTTGAACTTACACTGCGACTGGAAATGGCCAAGTCTCCCGCACTTGAAGCATTCCACCTCCGGGGCCTTGGGCACATCCTCCACTGGAATGGGTTCATCCGCTGTACCCTTCGATCCAGGGAGGAGCGGCACCGACAGGGGGGCGGAAGCCGCCCTGGGCCTCTTGGCCAGTGGATCCCCGTGGCCACCACCACAGTTAGGGTGATCCATTGGCTTCCGCTCCAACTCCCGCCGCCGCGCCTGCTCCTTCTTCTTCTTCTTTCTCTCCTGCTGCTGGATCCACCAGGGGGAGGAGGACCCCAATCCCCCTCGCGCCCCACTTGCTCTTGGTAGCGGTCGAATCTACCAATTTGCCTCGCGCGCGTCTCCTTCGACGCCTTCTCCCGCAGGTCTCTCTCCCGCTTCCGCTCCCCATCCAGGTCCTGGACCTCCATCGGCCTCTTCTCCATGCGCCGATCGCTCATCACCGCCGCTGCGAACGAAATGGGAAGCGAAGGAGGGGGGGTGGGGCGAATGGATCTGGCGAGGTGTGCAAGACCCCGCACCTCGTTTCTGGTTGCGGGAAACCCTAGCGAGGGGGTGAGGCAGCCGCGCCGCAGCCATATATATGAGCCGTGGCTGGGCCAAGGCCTAGACAGCGCTGGCGCGGGCCTGACCGGGCCAGACGGCCCAGTAGAATCCAAGCCACCGCCCGCAGGCTGATGTGTGGGCCCCACTAGGCGAGACACACCCTCGTCGCTCGTCCCAGGCACGGGGGCCGGCCCACAGCCCACTAGCCCGGCCTCGGCCCCAGGCCCAACAGCGCCAACCCTAGCCTGCGAGGAAACAGGGTCATCGTCCCCCGCCGACAGCCCTGCCGCCGCCTCCACCTCCTCCGGCCCCTGACCGGCGGCCACCTGCGACGGCAGCCGCGGCCACTCAGCCGCCGAGGCCACTGGAGCGAGCATCGCGGACGCCGCCCTCGACCGGATCGCTCGCGCAGCATCTCCAGGAGACGCCCCCCTGAGCGGAGACTGCGAGGGCTGCCATGCCCGAACTACGGCGGCGCGCGATCCCCGGCCACCCGGAGCGAAACGACGTCGGCATGCGCGAAGGCGACAAAATCGCCCAACGACGGGCCCTCGGGCACCGGCCGCCCTGCCTCCGACTCCAAATCCACACCGACCACATCCTCCGGCTCCTCTCCTGCCAACGCCCAGAACCTACCTCCTACCGACGCCACCACCGGACCCTCCGCCGCGCCCCGCCGCGACCAAGCCGGGGAGGAGCCAGCACCACTCCTTACCACTTCCCAGCCCTCGCCGGCCGGAGCACTGGGCGACCGGGGCAAGGCGCCCGAGACGTCGCCAGAAGAAGCGCCTAACGGTCCGCTCATTTCCTTCATTATTCGTCCGCCCGCTGAGACGCAGATTTTGCTGTGCCCTATATCTTCCTCGAGCAATTTTTGCTACCTAAAGTAGGGCAGCTGTTAGAGATGCTCCAGCAGACGAGATATTGCAACATGCGAGATGTGTCTTCTTCCGGTATATACACTTTCGACATGGCTGTCTACCTCACTTTCCCCTGGCCATTCCCCGCACGCACAACCAGTTGTTGCTCTCCGCTTGATGTACAGTGTCGTGGCTAATTACAAGCCAGTCTCGTAACCATGGCGGCATGGAGCCGGTGGCCGTCAATCAACGGTACCATGCACGAGACTCGTTTCACCCCGTGCTGCTACGTGGAGCTGGTCTTAAAAGACAGAGAGCGCTAGAGAGGGATGGGTTTGGGCTTAACAGTCATCAGGTAGATAGATTTTGGCACCAATGAACATAGACGACCATGGCAGATGACTAGACGCCGCCATGGCCGGTCATGTCTCATGTGTGCACGGCTCGGCTACTCGCCTACTCAGCCTAGCTTAGAGCATCTTCAACAGCTGCGCCAAACTAACGCCGCGCCGTAAAATTGCCCGTTTTAGTGCGCGCGCAACCGATATAGTTGCTCCAGCGGGCGCGCAAAAACAGCGCGCGCGGCATATGTAGTTCAGCGCGCGGGGCGAAACTCAATCGCGCGCCGCTTATTTGCTGTGCCCGCTCCCGCGCGCTGGACTCTCGCGCGCTCGCTCGCAACTCCCACCCCATCCAGCCGCGCCGCCGCCGCCGACCGCGCCACCCGGCGACCATTCCCCGACCTATCCCCGCCCCGCGGTGGCTTCTCCGCCCCCAACCCCCCTCTAGTCCCGCCGCCCCTCGCACGCGTCCGTCCTCCGACGAACAGCGCCCGCGCGCTCGCTCACTATTTGTTGTGTTTATTGCACTATTTGTTGTATTGAACGATAAACTGTTTGTTTGAGTTGTAATAACGAAATTGAACTATTTATTTTGATTTATTTTTGTTTGTGTTTGATCTTTTTGCTTCTGTTTTGGAATGCATATGTTGTTTGTGCGAGAGTCGCGCGCTGTGCATTTTTGCGCACTGCTGGAGGCGCGCGCGCTGCTTTTTAGCGCGGCTGCTGGAGCCAGCGCTGCGCGCCGCGCCAAACCAGGCGATGGACGCGCGGCAAAGCAGTTTTTAGCGCGCGGCGCGTTCGGCGCCTGTTGGAGATGCTCTTAGTTGCTAGGCGGGTAGATGCAGGCTCTCCTTCACGGGCTCTTCTAGTGGATCAGGTGGCGGTCTGAACGGTAAGGCAATGTGTGGTTTTCCACGGGAAGAAATGGCTGGTGAGCCACGGTCTTGAGTCCCGTGGAAAATTTGACACCGAGCGAACGCCCGGCAATATGGTCATGAGCACTCACATTCAGAAGCGCCCTCTGTAACCTGATTTGAAATATTGTAAACGTTGCTCCATTCTTAATGAATCAATACGCAAAGCTCTACCACGTGACATATGTGATAAGCAATTCAAACTAATCCAAAAGATATAATCCCAAAAAGGAATATGCAAAGCTCTTACGTGTTCCGAAGAAAAAAAGATTCAGAAGCAGCACAGGAGCTACAAGAGCCATTGTCTTGTATGTTCATACTCCAAAAACATCGGTCATGTTTCATCGAATGCAGGCCTAACTTTTGGCACCGGTTTTCTTTTTCATGAATACACAAAGACTTGCGTATCATTGCATTGATAGGGGGAAAGAAAGTGATTGTTACACAAGTGATCTCGTAAGCACATGCACAAAAGAGATGGTGTAAACGAGAAAAACAAGGGCGCAGCTAAGGGGGCCGCGCGACCTGAACAGTACACACTACGTCTCGTCGATCGGGTGGCCAAGCCCCTTGGCCCCGGCGCGCACCCAAGCGCGGGCGTCTTCCTTGGCACCGGTTTTCCACGAGTATTCTAATCAGGTTCTTCACCGAATTCATGACCCAAATCATCTGGTGAAACCTCAGCCAAGCCGCCAGCAGGATTAGTTAAGAAAATACAATAGTATAGTGGTAGGATGATAATCGTAGGCTATTATTTTATTGCATGGAGAGACCAAAACGTGGACGTCATTTGGAACATTATTCAGCACCGAGATCACTGTGTCGATCAGCACTCCAAGGAAGGAACCGAGGAAGGTGCCTAGCTACGTACCCCAAAATTAAGGATTTACCTAGGCACCCAGCGTGCTTAACCAGATAACTACAGGTGCTACACTACACGGAGTGACCTCATAACACATTTTCTATGCTGCAGCCTGCCACTTGTTGAGAGTGATCACTTTATTCCTCCTTGTTACCTTGCCTTGCCACATGCATGCACAGAGGAAGCATTATGTGTGAACTGCCGCATGCAAGAGCATGTATCTAGTCTTACGTGGCCAAATCTCTGGAGCAACCGCCCTCTTTGACTTACATCGTACGCACGACTTTTTCTAAAGACTATATCCGACATACACAAACTGTTCAATACTAGTGGCCATAGAGCAAAATGGAAGGAAAATTCGCAGCTTCGGCTGCACCTCTCGCGCGTGCCCTGTCAATCTGTCTAGGACTACGACCACCGAATGGCCGTGCCCTCTATATATACCTCACCAAGGGAAGACACGAACATAGCTTATGAGCTCTGACTTCTGTCCACTACAGCGATCACAGCCACCAGTAGTCGATCCATCCTAAGTGACTAGCTAGCAGAGCGTGTAGAAAATCGATCTGATGGGGAGGTCGCCGTGCTGCTGCCACGACGCCGGCGTGAAGAAAGGGCCGTGGACGGAGGAGGAGGACAAAGCGCTGGTGGAGCACATCCAGAAGCGCGGCGGGAACGTTGGTAGCTGGCGCGGCCTGCCCAAGGCCGCCGGGCTCAACCGCTGCGGCAAGAGCTGCCGCCTGCGGTGGACCAACTACCTCCGCCCCGACATCAAGCGCGGCAACTTCTCCGACGAGGAGGAGCGCCTCATCATCACCCTCCACGCCGGTCTCGGCAACAAGTACGTACCTAGTCCACGTCCAAATCCAACTACTCCACACACCACCACTCGCACAACACCTTAGCCGCCATGCACTGTCAATTTCTTCACCGTTGGCTTTTGTATAGTTGTTAGTCCTGAAGCGACACTGACATGCATGGATAATTATTTGGTGGACGTTAGGTGGGCGACGATCGCGACGCACCTGAAGGGCCGGACGGACAACGAGATCAAGAACTACTGGAACACGCACATCCGCAAGAAGCTGTTGCGGATGGGCGTCGACCCCGTCACCCACCAGCAGCTGCCACCCGACCAGACCAACCACGACGTCAACGGCGCCGCCGCCGCGCTCCTCTGGGCGGCGGCCGCCGCGAGCCTCGGCGGCCTGGATACCGGCGCCCTCATGCAGGCGCAGCTTCTGCAGCAGCTGCTCCAGGCCATCGGCTCTAACAACAGCACCACCGGCCTCATAGCCAACCTGGCTTCAGCAAACACAGTGCTGAACTCAAGCAGCAGCTTCGTTCCCAACCAGATGAACTACCTGCAGACGGGTTATCTCAGCAACAACTCCAATTTTGCAGAGCAGCACGTGGTGCAGCAGCAGCTGACCAATGATACGTCTCCGGGGACAAGCTCCTTTGCAGCAGCTGAACCGGCTGATCAGCTCTGCAACACTGCCGCTTCATATGATGTTGCACCCGCGGGTGACTGGTCGCCGACACAGGAGTTCGGCGGCTTGCTGGAGCCCATGATGGAGCTGCCGGGGCTGTGCTCTCTCGAGGGTGACTCTTTCTGGAAGGACACATCGGAAGACAGCTACCGTTTATAGATGTTTTGTGTATGACAGTTTTGTACAGAGTTAGATCCATCATAACGGTGTACTACAACATTCATTGATTTGTTTGTGTTCATTGTGGTTCTTCCAAAGATTTTTCAGTGAAGTTGAAGGTTGTCAATTGCTGATTTGATGTGACTCAGTGCTACACTTTCCTTATAAGTTAACATGTTGCCACTCGACGCAAACGCGAGGACCATCTAAGTAAAATGAGATTCCGGATAACTGAAACACTTTCGTCGCAATAACGGTGGCACTTAGGATATAATTTGGTTACAATCCGGCCTTAGCGATAGTGTTATACTGGCTTACTCACAGCCCATCTAGCTAATACGAACGAACCTAAGATGTACGTATTAAATAGCTGAGTACATTTCATTTTCAATAAAAAACTTTTATTTCGAGGAACCAACAAGAGCATTGCATTTTCATAAAAGAAGAAAAGGAAATTTTATGTATAGAGCTGCAAATTTTGAGGCAAACTTGCCGAAACCCTACATTTTTTCTTACAAACATATTCACAAGAAAACCATACGGAAAACTGTAGCGATGATTTAGAATAAATAGACATTCCTCGGTCACCTTGAAAATAGCAAAACCACCTTTTATTTCCGGATTAAAATTGGTTCAGGATGGTTAACGTTTTCGTCTGACGTAGTTTCCTAAAAAAGTTCCACTTGGAACCTTGTATTTTCTAGCAAATTCAGTGGCAACTTTGAAGCCAGATTTAGTTCAAACCATCTTGAACAGAACCACGCTTAACAATTGGACAGTTTTCACATGATGGTCACATTCAAAGTAACATGACGCAATCGATTGGACATGTCGCAGAGGGCACACGGCGAAATAGAAGCCTGTTTTTGTAGGACACATCCGGTGTGGCTGGTTTGAGGGGATAAAGCCAAATCGTCTAACCCTCGCCATTCTGGTTGGTTCATTGTATTTGTAGTATCACTCTTAGATGTTGTTCCAACCTGGGGCTATGGGTGGGCAACATGTAATCAAGGTCAGCTTATAACTCCAAGAGCAAAAGGCTAACCCCAACCTGCCCTAAGAGCAAGTACAATAGAGTTACATAGGTGGGATATAAGAGATGCCACATAAGATTTATGCCTAGTTGGAGGAGAGAAAAGATAAGAGAGAAGTGAAACGAGCTATAAACTTACATCCGGCTATACCACGGACTCTAACACCCTTTGTGAGAGAAGGAGGTGGACCATATATTATGGTATAAACACTACTAGTTTGACTAACTATTGTATAAGTGAGCTATCGAATTGTCTATAAGTGACTTGGCAACTCCATATAGCCTGTTGTTGGCTATACTATTAACCATGCTCTAAGCCTTTAACAGAAAGTAACAATTTGGTTCAAGACTGGTAGATCCACATTTCACATGCCTTCGCCATAATACATTGGTATGTGGGCCAGTTCTTTCAAGTACCAGGCAACCTAAAAATCTGTTAAATCGGATGCACTGACACAAGAAAAACATCCTTTAACCTAAAAAATGTGTTTCAAAATAAAAAGAATTAATTGTGCTAAATCTGATGCAGTGACACAAAGAAACATGCTTCAACATGTTGCTTTGTCACAAATATCATATTCAATCTGTTAAACTTATTTGTACCCTAGCCGAGACAATTGATCTACAATTTTGTTCTAATGAACATCAACATGTAGAGGAATAAAACTACAAAATGAGCTAACGTTACCATCTCAACCGATGCAACGTAAAAGCTTCGAGTTCTTAATTATGGGTGATCTATCTCTCTATGAGGCTTACATTTTATGGACGTATACACCATCCAATTGATGCATTGTCCTGTTTCTGTCTGATATCTTGTTAGTTGGGGTAGGAAGTTGTTTTTGCAGTGTTGAAAGGTGATGGAGCTAGCTCAAGCACCTTGAGACCGACGCGCGGCCTTCTAGAGCTGACACCAAAGTATACACGAAGAGTATTACCTCCAATCATGTGACAGCATTGATTAAATCTAATGACAGTGTTAAGTCTATACAAGTGATGCCTTCATCGGTGACTTGGCGCTCTAGCTGATCCATACAATCGCAGCAAAAGCTCGTTTATAGTTAGCAGTTAGGTAGGTTAAAGGCTTGCCCGATGTTTGAAGCCATTGACTTGTCCCAACAAAAGAAGGAAACAGACAAGGATCGATGTGATTGATCAATGATCATTGGGTTATTCTGTATTTCTTTCCTTCGAGCTTTAAGGAAGTCCTTTGTGTCGTTTCAATGGATAATGACTGGTAGCATTTTTTAAGCAGAAGGTTAAACGAACTGTGCTGACTTTTGCTGCTCGTGCTAACTTGAGACTATCCTCTCCGTTGGGGCTTCTTGGAGCTGAATAGGAAATGGAGTGGAACTTTTTCTTTACGATGTAAAGGGAATTTTATTGCAAGGTAAGTGTTACAGTTTTAAGGCCACAAATTCTCAATACAAGGTGGAGCCGAGACCAACCACAAAGCAGTTGTACTATCGGTACGGCTATATTGGCTAGCCGATCTGTAACTCTATTTTGGCTACGAAGAATTTTTCTGAGGATAAAACTCCATACTACTTATTAACTCTTTAATCTCCTGAACCAAGTGACCATACGCAGAATGCTCCAGTCCATTGTTCGACATGCAAGATAGTGCTTAAGAAGAGTTCGACTGAACGGCAACATGAAGTGTAGAATGTTGAATGGCCAAGGCCATCCCTTGCATGATCGCATATATTTTACTGTTGACGGGCAAAGGCATTTTCCAGTGTGAATGACCAAAAACTGAGACGTAGCAGGACCTAGCCTGTGGTCATATTGGCTAATTAAGATCAATGGGGTAAAAGGTGAAACGGTGAATCTAAGCCAAGTCAACATGAATCTTTGGCGGAGAGTTTCTGTACAAGCACAAAATGATGGCGTTACATGGTCGGTGAAAATGATCAATGTGATTATGATGACGGCAACACTTGACGAAAGGAGACAGGAGGAAGGATGGTGAAATACCTGTTTTACCTTGCCCATGCACGAAACCCCCGCGAACTGCTAAAATGCTTGTGAATGTGGGCAACCGGGGAAGATTCTACCCGAAGCAACCCAATCATCTCGCCGGGGCAAAACAACAACAGTAGCTTTTCTTCCTTAAAAAACAGTAACTGATGGATCGGTTCGCTGATAAAGGGAAACGTATTTGACTGCCGTTCATCCGGTCTCCAACGCATGCACATTGAGAAAACGCGACGCACGTCTCGCCGGCCGGCGAGAGATTTCACGCACGCCCGCACGCCGCGTTTACCGAAGCGATGACGCCGATGTGCGAGTTAATTGCAAGGCACTACCACACTTTGGCACGTTGTGACGAATCAGTACCAGTAGTCATTTTTTTTGTCATGCAGTGCCAACTCTAAGCCTAAGTGTTGCAAAACGGTCTGATAGCCGTATAAGCTCGTATTGACCACGTATCTGACCGACCCGGCCCACTTGTCAAGTGCCACGGTGGCATACCCGCGCGCACCCGCACCCGCGCGGTCACTCGTCCCAGCCTGCTCGGTCGCACCAAGTAGCTTGGTCCGGTCTGGTCGAACCTGTACGCGACGAATCCTGGTTTCCTCTCCCCCCCCCCCCCCGCCCTCGTCTTCCTCTCCCCTCTCAGGCGATGGCGGCGGCGAGTCCCGGCGGCGTCGACGGCGCGGGCGGGTACGGGGACCTTCCTGGCCTCGGCCCCGATGACCACTTAGGTCTGGACGACGTCGACGGCTCCAGTTCATACTACTCCAGCGCAGACGACGCGGATTTGGAGGAGGAGGCCGCGCTGTCAATGGAGGACAGGGTGAAGCTGGCAGAGATATGGGTGGCCCACCCTACCAGTAGCCATCAGTGGACCAGTGGAGCTGCTGGCGGCGTGCTGTAAGTCGTTCTCTTCTCTGCTTCTGCTTCTTTCTGTATATTCCAAAATAGGGTGCTAGGGTTAGTGTTGCTCATGACAGTATAAATTTGTGCTGTCAATTGTAGTTTGGATGATGCTGTTTGGGATGTTCGGATTCATTTTGATGTGCACAACACAATCTGGATAGGAAGATATGCAGTTCAGATGTTACATTTCTGAACTTATATGCACTGATGCACACACAAGGTTATTCTCTCTCTGATGAACTGTATCACATGAAGAATTTAGGCAGAGGAGAGGAAAGAGAGCATGGGTTAGAGTTAATTGACACAAACATCAAACTGCAGCAACTTAAGAAGGAATATGAGCATAGTTTAGTTCTGAATTTGCTAGTGAGGGCAACAGCACCTTTTGTATGTTAGATAGAAGTAGATTTAGTGAGATCAAACTACAGCAATGTCTGTCAGAGGAGAGAAGAAAATTTAGCAACTATATTGTATAGACCACCTGTTGTGTATGATCTTAGTGAGCCTGCAGTTCTTGCTGTTGATCAACAAGGTGTTGTTTTTCATAGTCAGTGCACACAAGAGAGCATAAATTTTAGTAAGGAGAAGCTCAAAGCTGTAATGGAAGAAGAGGCAGTGCTAGAGGAGGGACATAATAACAGTGATGACTCTGAGGCTGCTGCATATGACAGTGATAACAACCCTTTCCGCATGGAGAAGTACAGGATAATTGAAGACACAGAGATAATTGAGGGGAATAGACTAGCAGAGCAAGAAGTTGAAGATGAAGATTCAGATGAAGATGATGAGGATTCAGAAGAGGAACAATTACATTATGAGGGTGACACTGAGGTTGAGGACTTGTTTGAGATGGAGGAGGAGGAGGAGCAGGAGAAGGAGAAAGAGGATGAGGTCAATGTTGTTGCAACAGAAGAAGCACCAATGCAAAAACCTCCAAAAAAGAGGAAGAAGCTGGCAGTTAGGAGAGGCCCTACTACTAGGACACATTCAATTGTGTTGGAGGAGGTGCAACCTGATTTCATTCCTTCATCAGATGAAGAAGATGATGGGTTGCTGTTTGAGGATGATGATGATGGACATGAGCCAATGTCCTTTGTTCTACCTAAAGGGAGGAAGAGTAGGGCCAAGAAAAGAAAACCAAGGATCTGGTACAATGACAAACTTGAGCAACCACATCAGCAGTTATGTCTGTACATGTGCTTCAAGAATCAACAGCAATTCAGAGATGCTTTGTTGAGCTTGCACATCACACAGGCCAGAGACTTCAGGTATCACAGGAATTCAGACCAAAGGATCATTGCCTGTTGTAAGCAAGAGCACTGCCAGTTTTGCATAGTTGCTGTAGTTATCAAAGGGGAGAAGACTTTTGCTATTAAGAAAATGATGAGGCTGGAGCACACTTGCCCTAGCAGCACTGAGTCATCAAGGAATGTTGTTTTGGTGCTGTTTTGGTGCCATTTTGGATGGCTGCAGTGATTGTTTTGGTGCTGTTTTAATGCTTGAAGATTGATCTCTTAATATGGCTGCAGTGATCATTAATTTTAGAGCAAAATATGGCTATTTTTTTGTTTCGGAAACAGGAGAAGGCCGGGGTTTGGACACTTGCGAGAAACCAAAGGGCCGGGGACGTTTGAGTTTTCGAGGCAACTGTGCGCCCCATGTCTCCCCCCACTAGCAACTCCCCACGATGCAGAGGGAGTTTGGGTTTTCTTCCAGTCCAGGTAACTCCCCTCCTATTCCATTGCCGCTCCATCTTCCTCCCTCTGCCTCCCTCTGCCTCCCTCCTCATTCCATTGCCGCTCCATCTGCCTCCACCATCAAGCAACTCCCCTCTGCTCTATCTCAAGCCCGCCATCGCTGGCCAGGAGGGCAATGGCGGAGGAATCATGGAGCAACTCCCCTCCGTCTGCCAAGAGAATGGCAGAGGCATCATGGAGCAACTCCCCTCCGTCTGCCAAGCACCACCGTGGTGAGGCGTCTGGCAAGGAGCCGATGGTGGTCGACGACGACGTTCCGGTCCCCAGGAAGAAGCTGGACTACACCGTGCCGCTCAAGGTTGATACCCACCTGAAGGAGCCGCTGGATGTCATATGCACCAGCAATCCAGATGAAGCCAACAAGAGGATCCGCGAGATCAGGAAGAGGCTCGGCGGCATGCTTCCTCGGTCGATCGGCGTTGATGTCGAGTATACCAGCGAAGACGAACCTCCGCAAATGGCTGTAGTTCTGCAGTTATGCGTGGAGGATCTCTGCCTGGTATACCACATCACTGCGGCAACCAAATGGTAAAAACATCCAGTTCTGAAGTTTCTGAAGTTCTGAAGTTTCTGTCTAATTAGTAGTTTCTGAAGTTTCTGTAGTTCTGAAGTTTCTGTAGTTCTGAAGTTTCTGAAGTAGATGCAATAGTTCTGAAGTAGATGCAATACTAGTTCTGAAGTTCTGAAGTTTCTGAACTGGCTGTACTAGTGTAGTTTCTGAAGTAGATGAATTTGATGCACCAGATTAATTTGATGCAGGCCCAAGGAACTCCGCCCGCTCCTGCAGGAGAAGGAGCTGTACACCTTTGTTGGCTTTTGCATTGGAGGTGACAAGGAGAAGCTGAAGTTGTCTGGTTTGGAGATCAACCCCGACAAGTTCGTCGACATGCAGCGCCAATGGAGAGTTCCAAACAATGGAAAGAGGTGGCAGTCTTTGGCTGAGTTTGCAGCCAACCTCATCCACCCATCCTACAAGAAAATGAAGCAGAAGATCAACAATGAAGAGGACCACAAACTATGGGGGATCAGCCCACTGCCAAAGTACCTCATCGAGTACGCAGCAAAAGATGCGTACGTCACCTACGAGGCATGGAAGAAAATCGAAACCACCAGAGAAGGTTTCAAGCAATGGCGAGAGGCGGAGGAGCATTGGGATGACCCCTACTACTGGGGACAATGAGTTGCTTGTGCTTGTGCTTGTGCTATTATGTGTCTCAGTTTGTAGTTATGTGGTTGAACAAGTTTGCTTTTGTTATGTTGAACAAGTTTGTAGTTATGTGTCTCAGTGATCATTTTGAAGATGCTTTTTTGAACTGGATTTTGATGGAGCTGTTGTTTCAGAGCTGTTTTTGTCAGTGAGCATTTTGATCTTGTTTTCATCAATTTTGATGTTCAAAAAAATCATCAAACCAGTCAAGTATCAAACAGACAACTCGCTGACAAGTTGGCCCCACGCTGTCAAATAGGTCCCACCTGTAAGTGAATTGGTCCCACTTGTCAATGAGTTAAGACAGCTACTGGATATTTTTTTTCCAGAAACTACTACTGGATAAATCCAACACCCTGTCCTCTTGGGCATTGAGAAGTTGATGGACATCTTCAACTAGTTTGACATAGTTGGCATCCAGATTCCTTTTCTCTTCTTTAAGGTGGTGGATAGTAAGTGAACTTTCCAGGTTATCCTTCCTCCTAGCAGTCCTGCTGTCTTCAAACATTTCCCAAAGCTTCAACAATGCATTTTGCATTGTGGGAGGCCACTCTGGGTCAACCCAAGCAAGGAAACGACAATTGACAGCTTCCTGCAATATAGCAAACACTTATATTGTTACTCTCTGAAGAATTACCATTATGAAAGGGCACTTTTAAAAAATGAACTAACAACTGCAGAACTACAACCTATACATGTGGCCAACTAAACAATGCTACTTCAACTGCAACCTATACTGCCTCAATTAAAATTTAGCAACTACACTGCCAACTAAGTGGCCAACTAAACAATGCTACTTCAACTGCAACCTATACTGCCTCAACCTATACATGTGGCCAACAATTTGCTTCATCATCAGTACTAGTGAACACAGCCAACTAAGCTGCTGCCCATATACATATTACAGTGAACATAAGCATCAAAACCATAATCATCAGAACTACTAATAAATAACTAAACCATAAATATATTACAGTGAACAAAGCCAACTAAGCTATTGCAGTGAGCATGAGTACTAGAAGCATCAAAAGTACTAAGTGGTAAACTATGTGCTTCATCATCAGTACTAAGAACTATATTACAACTAAATTACAGTGAACATAAATAGAGCATGAATCTTACAGGCTGAGCACAAACTAGAAACCTCCTGCCCGTCTCAAATGATTCAAAAGCTACACGGCGCTCAGTTGGCAGCCGATGCTCCACACAGAGCCCCTCTGGTGCATTCTCCAAGCCATTGTAGTCTTGGTCTTCAATGCTAGCACGAATCTACAGAGAGCAAATCCTCAAATCAGAAAACCAGATCATCAAATCCGCAAATCCCCAAATCACCTAACCCTAACCCTAGCTCTACCACTGACCTGATAATGCATCCCGTCGTCGGAGGAGGAGATCTGCAGGCCGGACAAGTCGTCGCTGCTCTCATCCTCGAAGACTGTTGAGGATATAACCCTTAGAGTCACCCGCCAGGAGGGACCGGGTTACTCATAATGGTCATCACGCGAAGCCCAGTACCGAGCTTGAAGATGGGCCTAAGACCCGGAGATTGCTTAAGGCCCGTAGTGATAAACCGCCGTATGGCAAGACTTGTAGTGTAAGGCAAGAATAGTTGAGAGTCCGAGCCGGACACTCTTATGAGTCGGACGGGACTCCGAGAGCCGCTGGGCGTCAACCTCTCTATATAAAGGGATGACCCAGCGGCGGTTTAGGGATGAGTAAGATCTCGTCGAGAGCCAGGCATAGCAATTAAGCTCCCTGGTCATCGAAACCATAATCAATACCACCTCAACTGGACGTAGGCTTTTACCTTCACCGTAAGGGGCCGAACCAGAATAAACCCCGTGTTCCTTGTCCCGTATAACCCCTTTAAGCTTCGTAGTTGCGATGCCTCCACGACTAAGTCCTAGCTCGAGGACATCTGCCGTGACAATTCCACGACAGTTGGTGCCCACCGTGGGGCCAGCGCACGATGGATTTGAGTTCTTGAAGGGCAGCTTCGAAGGGCTCAAGGGATACGCTGTGGGCCGGATGACCAAGAGTCGTCGCGGCAAGCTCTACATCGACGATGCAAACTGGGGCCCCGACGCCGGCTCAATTGAGTACGGGTACCGGGTCCCCTTTGGCGGAATTCATGTCTTCATTGGAAAGATTGGTGAGCCGGGCCCTGAGCCGGATCTCTGCGCCGATCTCATCGAGACGGCTCAGCGTGCACGACCCGCCCGGGCTCTACCCACCTTGAAGCATGCTTTTGTGGGATGCGTTCATGGAGGACTCTCTGAAGGGTCTGGATCTGGCGATGAGACGGCTGCCGGCTCTGACGGCGAGTCGTCTACGGATGAGTCAAATTCGTTGTATCAACTTCAGGACGGCAGGCTCAGGGGTTGTTCCGATGGCGACAGCATTCCGGACCCTTTTGAACCGCCGAGCCGGGTTGGAATCTTCATGGCCGGCGCGCAACCTGTTCAAAACCCCGCCTCCGGGTCAGGAAGCCCGGTGCCTTCACCGGCTCAGGTGCTGATGGATCTCACAGACAAGCTGACGGTCCTGTTGACCGCTACGGTGGCTCCGGCGGATCAAGTTCAGCATGACGCGGAGGTGGCACAGTTAAAGTTGGATCTAGCAAAGGCCAAGGAGGATCTGGCGGCGGAGGGGATCAGGATGGCTGCAGAGAGGGCGGCTCTCGACGCCCAGACTCAGCTGATTCAGGCACAGTCCTTCCGGCTCACGATGGATCAAAACGCATCCAATGAGGTCATGCGATGGAGGCATCAAAAGGCCCAATCTCGACTCCCTCCGGTTTACGATCCTCGAAATCTCTTCAACACGTCTGGTGCAGGGTCTAGTAACCCGCCAGAGATTATAGTGCCCGGGGCTGGGACACCTATTCAGCCCCAAGTGATGGGGCCTCCCCGGGTGAACCCTGCCCCGCCTCAGTACGTGCCAATACCACCGGGTCATTATGCCAACCCGCTGGAAAACATGGTCGCCGCGGTGGCACGGCTGGCGGCTCTCCCAATTGACGGCGACTCTCCAACGGCTGTTGAAACCCGCCGGGTCAGAGAACTCCTTCAGACAGCTCTGGCGCAGCAAGAGGCGTACTCTTATAGCCGGGACAGGATCCATTCAACCCCTCGTCCAGGCCGGAGCCCGAGATATAGCAGACACATGGTCTCAGCGACCGGCTCAAGTAATGTCCGACGCCGTGACTTGCCACCTGGCCATAGCCCGGCTCATAATGGGGCCTTTCACGCAGCAGATCAAGACAGAGCACGGCAAGAGGCGGAGCAGGTGCCTCAGTTGACGGCTTACCAGACACCCCCGGCTTATCCGACGGCTTCCGTCGACGTAGGTATCCCTACAAGGACTGGAGGTGTCCCTTGTTTAGTGCCGGCTCTCCGCAATGAACGTCTACCCAAGGACTTCAAAGGGCCTAGGAAGGTGCCTAATTACACGGCTGATTTACAACCCGGAGCCTGGATCGAGAGTTACGAGATGGCCATGGAATTGCTGGAGGTCAGCGAAGCGGCGATGGCCAAGTACTTCACCATGATGTTAGATGGGCTGCCCGCACTTGGTTGAAAGGGCTGCCACCGAATTCTATCGGGTCTTGGGCTGAGCTGAAAGCCCGGTTCATTCAAAACTTCAAAGATACCTGTAGGCAGTCTATGTCAATTATGGATTTGACTAACTGTAAACAGCAGGAGGGTGAGTCTACGACACATTGGGTTCGCCGGGTCAAAGAGATAATACATTCATCTGATAAGATGGATGCCGGCTCTGCACTCTTAATGTTGGAGCAGAATTGTCGTTTCCTGCCCCTGAAGATGAAACTCGGGCGGCTCAAGCGTGACTGCAATGATATGGGTACGCTGATGGCGGCTCTCGTCAAGTACGCCGACTCTGATAGTACCAATGACCCCGCTTCAGTTGATGAAAGGACAGGGAAGGGAAAAAAGAACGGCAATGGCAAGGGTCCTCAGCATAACCCGGCAAACCAAGGAGGTAACAAGCGTAAGGCTGATGGCAGCATGGAGTTTGTGGCCAATGCCAGCTCATAGGGTAACAACCAGCGACGTAAAGGGAGGCCACCTCCCCGAGCCGGCGGTTCAGGCCCAACACTTGAGTAGTTGTTGAATGAGCCTTGTCCAAGGCATGGCTCCAGGGAGAAGCCAGCTACTCATTTATGGAAAGATTGCGCAATCATGAAAGCCTTGAAGAATTCCAATGCCTTTAATGGCAATAATGGCTCGGGCGGCGGCTCAGGCGCTGGCGGTTTCATGGCCCGGGCGGCGGCTCAAATTCCAATCCTCAGAATGTTCAAGGGGGGATACCAGACCAATCCAAAGCAGCTCAATGGTGGACAGTACCATGTGTTTACCACCAGTCTGTGTAAGCGAGATCAGAAGCTTCACACGAGGGCTGTGAATGCTGTTGAGCCGGCGGTTCCACGCTATGTAAGATGGTCTGAGCAGCCTATTGTGTGGAGTAAGGAGGATCACCCTCCCCGGGTTGATAATCCGGGTCACTTGGCCCTGGTGGTGGCTCCTCAGGTGGGAGGATATAAGTTCACAAAGGTGCTCATGGACGGAGGCAGCAGCATCAACATCCTCTATTATGAGACCTTCCGTCGTATGGGGTTGATTGATAAGAACCTCAGCCAGTCCAATACTGTTTTCCATGGTGTGGTGCCTGGTAAGTCGGCTTATCCAGTTGGTAAGATCGAATTGGAAGTGGCTTTTGGAGATGAGTACAACTACAGGGTGGAAAAATTGACCTTTGAGGTGGTCAAGATAAGAAGTCCGTATCATGCCATATTTGGGCGGCCGGCTTACGCCAAGTTCATGGCACGACCGTGTTACATATACCTACAGCTCAAGATGCCGGGTCACAATGGGACCATTACGGTTCATGGTAGCCGAAGGATAGCCTTGGAGTGTGAGGAAGGTGACGCGGCTTATGCAGAATCTGTTTGTGCAACAGAGGAGCTGAAGTTTTACAAGGATAATGTTGACCCAACAGATATGACATCTCTGAAAAAGCCGACCACGGAGCATGAGCCGGCAATGAAATTTAAGTCAGCTGATGAGACTAAACTTGTTGATTTCGTTCCAGGTGACTCATCTCAGCAGTTTAGCATCAGTGCCAATTTGGATCCGAAATAGGAAAGCGCGCTCATCGAGTTCATCCGTGAGAACAGGGACATCTTTGCATGGAAACCTTCTGACATGCCAGGTGTACCTAGAGAACTCGCTGAGCACACTCTCAATGTTGATCCGAAATTTAAGCCGGTCAGGCAATTCCTTCGGCGGTTTAATGAAGAGAGGCGGAAAGCCATTGGTGAGGAGGTGGCCCGGCTCTTGGCGGCCGGGTTTATTGTTGAAGTCTTTCACCCAGAGTGGTTAGCTAACCCGGTGCTCGTGCTCAAGAAGAATGGCACCTGGCGGATGTGTGTGGACTACACGGACTTAAACAAGGCATGTCCGGCTGATCCTTTTGCCCTCCCCCGTATTGATCAAATCATTGATGCTACGGCGGGTTGCGAGCGCTTAAGTTTCTTGGATGCTTATTCTGGATACCATCAGATTAAAATGGCAGTTAAGGACCAGGAGAAGACGGCGTTCATCACTCCCTTTGGAGCCTTCTGTTATGTGTCTATGCCTTTTGGACTCAAGAGTGCACAGGCGACTTATCAGCGTTGCGTGCAGAACTGTCTTCATAACCAGATTGGGCGCAATGTTCATGCCTATGTGGATGATATTGTGGTTAAGTCCAGGGAGAAGGAAACCTTGATAGATGATCTGAGGGAAACCTTTGATAATCTCCGGGTCTACAAGATGATGCTTAACCCGGCCAAGTGTGTTTTTGGTGTTCCTGCAGGCAAGCTCTTGGGTTTTCTGGTTTCTCATAGAGGCATTGAAGCTAACCCGGAGAAGATCAAGGCAATCACCTCTCTGGCTAAGCCGGCGTGTATAAACGACGTCCAGCGCCTGGCGGGTCGTATCGCTGCTTTAAGCCGGTTTATAAGCCGTTTGGGTGAGAAGGCCATGCCACTGTACCAGTTGATGAAGAAAACTGATGACTTTATCTGGAATGATGCTGCTAATGCTGCTTTTGAGGATTTGAAGAGACAGCTGGCTGAGCCCCCAGTCCTTGCTGCTCCGGTTGACAAGGAGCCCTTATTACTGTATGTAGCTGCCAACACACGAGCCGTCAGTGTGGCTGTGGTGGTGGAGCGCAAGGAAGAGGGTAAGGAATATCCGGTTCAGCGGCCGGTTTATTACGTCAGTGAAGTGCTCATCGAGTCCAAACAGCGGTATCCACATTGGCAGAAGCTTGTTTATGGTGTGTTCATGGCAAGCCGGAAGCTTAAGCACTATTTTCAGGGCCACCCCATTACGGTGGTTAGTTCTGCTCCCCTTGGAGATATCATCCAAAACAGAGAAGCCACAGGGAGAGTGGCTAAGTGGGCTATAGAACTTGGGCCTCATGGTCTGAAATACGTACCACGCACTGCTGTTAAATCTCAAGCTTTGGTGGATTTCATCAACGATTGGACAGAGCTACAGGTACCTGAAGAAAAGCCGGATAATGCATATTGGACTATTCACTTTGATGGGTCTAGGCAATTGGAAGGCTCGGGGGCTGGAGTTGTATTGGCTTCCCCTAAGGGTGACAAGTTTCATTATGTGCTACGGTTGATGTTTCCTTGCACCAACAATGCGGCTGAGTACGAGGCCTTGCTCCATGGTCTTCGGATGGCTAAGGAGATGAGCTTGAGCCGGGTAAGGTGCTTCGGCGACTCAGACTTAGTGGCTCAACAAGTATCAGGCAAGTGGGATTCCAAGGACCCTCTCATGGCGGCTTATCGCCGTGAAGTTGATGCCATTGCTGGACACTTTCAGGGTTACCAAGTAGAGCACATCGATCGCAGGAAGAACGAGGCGGCTGATGCATTAAGCCGGCTGGGCTCTCAGCGAAAACCGGTGCCGCCTAATACTTTCTTGGACATCCTGCATAACCCTTCTGTTAAGTTACCTACAGAGGAAGACTTGGCTGTCCCTGACCCGGAGGCACAGTTGGTGGCGGCTCTCCACATCACCCCGGACTGGACAGTGCCATACTTGGCTTACATGACCCGGGGAGATTTGCCTGAGGATGAAACTTTGGCCAGACAAATAACCCGGCGGTCTAAGTCAATGGTTGTTATCAATGGTGAGCTGCATCGCCGCAGTGTTACGGGAGCGTTCCAGCGTTGTGTTTCCCCTGAGGAGGGTCAAGAAATCTTACGTGAGATTCACGAAGGGGATTGTGGCCATCATGCCGGCTCAAAATCCCTTGTGGCCAAGGCTTTTCGTCATGGTTTTTATTGGCTGACGGCTCATGCTGATGCGGAGGACTTGGTCAGTAAATGTGATGGTTGCCAGAGGTTCTCGCGACGGGCTCATGTGCCGGCTCAGGAGCTGAGGATGATTCCAATTACTTGGCCATTTGCGGTCTGGGGGCTTGATATGGTTGGGCCTTTTAAAAGGTCCAAGGATAAGAAGACCCACCTCTTGGTGGCAGTTGACAAATTCACAAAGTGGGTTGAAGCAGAGCCAGTTAGCAAGTGTGACGCAGCCACGGCGGTTCAGTTCATGAAAAGGGTGATATTTCGCTTTGGCTTTCCACACAGCATTATAACTGACAATGGTACCAATCTGTCTAAAGGCGCCATGGAGGAGTTTTGTCAACGAGAGCATATTCGACTTGATGTTTCATCAGTGGCTCATCCTCAATCCAATGGTCAAGCTGAGAGAGCTAATCAGGAGATCTTGAAGGGCATTAAGCCCCGGCTTTTAGTCCCTTTGCAACGGACGCCGGGTTGTTGGGTGGAGGAGCTACCCTCCGTGTTATGGAGCATCAATACTACTCCTAACAGGTCTACGGGTTACACGCCCTTCTTCATGGTTTATGGAGCGGAAGCAGTCCTCCCCAGTGACATCCGTCATGACTCGCCTCGAGTGGCGGCTTATGTTGAGGCGGATAATGAACAGGCGCGCCAAGATGCTCTTGACTTGTTGGACGAACAGCGTGACGTGGCAGCAGCTCGCTCAGCGATTTACCAACAAGACCTGCGCCGTTATCACAGTCGCCGGGTTAAGTCCCGGGTCTTCCAGGAAGGTGACCTGGTGCTCCGGCTCATCCAAGATCAAACAGATGCACACAAGCTATCCCCGCCTTGGGAAGGGCCCTTTGTGGTCAGCAAGAACTTGCACAACGGGTCATACTACCTTATTGACGTTCGGGAGCATAAAGATTCACGCAAGTCGGAGGAGGAGACCCGTCGGCCGTGGAACATAGCTCAGCTTCGGCCTTATTACACTTGAGCCACCGGCTCTCATAATGTACATATCTCTATAGCCATGTATATATTATGTTAAATAATAAAGCAGGACCTCTGTCCTTTTCTCCTCCAAAGGTAAACGTATTATTTCCATTACACCATCACATGGTCACTTGGAGGTGGATCCGGCTTATGATCGTATTCGAATCTAGCCGTAAGCAATATAATCACCTGGGGGCTTCCTGTTCAAACATAGGTCGTATTCGAACCAAAGAGAACATAGCTGTCGATACCCACTTGATTGGCAAAGTGCCGAGCTCATTGGGGAGTTTTCTTTGATCATATTTGAATCATAGCTCAACCCCCTTTGGGAACCGACGTGGATCGTATTCGAATCAGCGTCGTTAAACAACTCTTAAGGTCATTTGGGGGCTTCCTGTTCAAACATGGGTCGTATTCGAACCAAAGAGAACATAGCTGTCGGTACCCTCTTGATTGGCATCGCCAAAGCCACTGGGGGCTATATGATCGCATTCGAATCTTAGCTTAACCCCTTTGGGACGGTTCTCTGGTCGTATTCGAACCGGAAGCCCCTAAGTTTTTGATCTTCTGACTTACAACAAGTTCTGTTGGTCACATCAACAGTGTGCAAGGGCGGCTTTTATTTTGCCGACTTAATTTTGATTCACAACGTTGATAACACATAGTAAGTATTCTTGATGCTAGTAAACCGGAATTGAGATCTTCATCTCATTATTCGGGTTACATAAACCGGAAGCATACTTGAAGGCTTGTAAGTATGCAATCATGGTTACATCAAAGACATAATTGAGGGCCAGTCTTTAGTGACTTTGGTTCATGTTCCGGGTTATATATATAAGGTCTATGATTCTCAGTGCGGTAAGCCGCCTAGAGACTTGTGACTTGTTTTCTATGCAGGATGGCTAAAGACAGCTATTCGCGCTTAAGGAAAATAACTGATCAATTATAACCCGGAGGAATAAGAAGAAGCAGCTTCAATGGAGTTAAGCATTCAACACGTGCACGATGGCACGACAAAATTAAGTGTTTATCTTACTCTATTACAAGACTCCCCGAGTCCAAAAGGTGAGGCATTGCTCTAAGGTGCAACCATAAGCCGTCTAAAGATCAAGGTGCTTGTGGAGTCGAAGCTTCCGGCTCATCCCTCTCCGCTCCTCCGGCTGTTCCCATGACCTGGAAGGTTGACGATTTCCAGTCAATGCCGCTCAAAGCTTCAAATTGAGCCTCCTCGTCAATTAACCCGGCCGGGTCAATTTCTGGGGCAAAGGTGTGCTTACGAGTCGGCGGGACCAAGCTGATGGCTTCATAACGCGGAGTGGGGATCCTCTGATTCTCTGCGTCGTAGCCCGGCTGGTACTTGGTAAGGTCGGTGTCATTCCCAATCAGGGTGGCCACCGGGCGCACGATCTTCACACAGGCAGCAAAGTCTTTTTGGTCGAAGGGGGTGCCGTCTTCCTTCAGGCTGGGGTATCCAAGTGCGATGTCAGCCGGGTCTAGCTCTGGAAGGAAAGCCTTGGCCCGGCTCAGAGCAGCTATGGCTCCGGCTCTTGCAGAGGCCCGTCGCAGCTCTTGGAAACGCTGAGGAAGAACGGCAAGCCGGCGAAGTACGTCCGCCAGGTGAGTCGGAACCTCATTGGACAGGGCCACAACGGCCAAGGCGCGCTGTGACCCGGTGTAGAGTTGCTCCACCAAAGTGTACACGGCCTTCAGCTTGGTCAGCACATTTTGATTGAGGTTGGCGCTTCTGGGACCTGTTTTACAACGTCAGGTAAGCCGCTAGCAATGATGGGACTTATGAGACATAGAGAATGTAAACTTGTTGAAAGTCTGCAGAATGACTTACCGAAGATTGCGGCGACCATCTGTGACACATGGCGCTTTAAGCCGGAGAGTTCGGCGGTTCTCTCCGTCAGAGCCGCCTCCGCCTGTTCGGCCCGGCTGACCAGAGCAGCCTTCTCTTCGGCCCAAGTCTTCCTTTCGGTTTCAAACTTCTTCTTCAGCTTCTCTTGAGCAGCAACACTGGACTCAAATTTAGCGTTGGCCTTCCGGGTCTCAGTTTCCTGAGTCTTCAGGCGGTTCTTCAGCTCAGAGATATCAGCTTCAAATTTCTTGCAAGCAGCCTGTACAATTTCCGGGTTATAGTATGAATAATTATTATACAACTTTAAAGTCCCAAGCACTTTCCAAGCAAAGACACTTGGCACTTGGGGGCTAATGTATGCTGAAAGGTTCTATCTACAAATTGCCGGTTCATGAAAGTAAGCCGGAAGTTAAGTCTACAACATATTCTATCATAAGTAGTAGACTTGGGGGCTAGTATGGTAAAGATGACTATGCAGTAAGCAAGAGAGTGGTACCTCAGATTTCTGTTGTATCTGCTTCACCATGTCGATCTCCAGGTCCCGGCTGTTGTGCACCTGATTGACATAGCCGGAGATGATATCTCCAATGCTCAAGTTAGCGTAGTTGGTGATGTCCAGCTTGGCCCTGCGGCGCTCTAGCAACTCTTCCTTGGCAGAGCACTTAGCCAGCGCAGTGGGTCTCCCCGGCTCGACAAATTCCGTCCGGGTGATTACCACGTCCGGGTCATCGGCCGGCTGAGCTGGGCTGGAGATCTCCGGGTTAGCAGAAGTCTCTATGATTGGCTCGTCGGTTGGAGCGGTGGCTTCAGGAGCAGAGGCAGCTGGCGGCTCTTGAGCTGAAACCTCCGGCTCAGTCAAGACCGGCTCTTCGACCGGTTTATTCTTCTTCGCCCTCTTGCTGAGCTTTGCCTGGGCACTGAAAGGACAAAAGGTTAGTACAAAAGCATGAGTAAAGATAAGCACAACACAAGATGATCATCGTTACCCGGGTGCGGTCTTGAAAGCCGGCAGGTTAGATTGCATAGAATCACCAGAGGAAGGTGAAGTTTCCTGATAATTTGAATCAGAAGAATTGAGCGGTTGACGAGTAACGCCCGCCAAAGGATGAAAAGGATATAAGTTGGAGATAACCTCGGTCCGGCGCTTCCTTGATGCTTCAGGTAAGCCGGAGGAGAGGTCTGCATCCTTGTTGGTCCGGGTGTGCCGCCGGCTCTCATGAATCTGTTGCTTCAAAAGAAATTGAGGATCTTGATAAGCTAAAGGATGTGAAAATCTTACTTTCCGGGTTACTCTTCGGACTTTCAGCCTTGGCAAGGGCTCCGAGTCGGAGGAAAGTGTCGTTACCTCTTCAGTCACCGGGTTACTTGCTCCGGTGTCATCCTGCTGATGATCAGTATCGATAAGGTGGATAGGAATAAACAAGAAACAAAACAAGAGCCTACAGATTCAGGGGTTACCTCTGACTCGGAGCTGTCACTTAGCTGAAGCAGCTCTGAGGCAGTAGGCCTGCTTCCCTTCTTGCGGGGAGCGGCTCTCCTGGCGGCTTTCTTAGCCTTCCTGGCTTTTTTGGCCGCTTCATGGTCATATTTGACCTTCCAGAACTTGTCATTAGCCTGAAACATACAGCAAAGATTTCTTAAGGTTCAGATGGAAACTATTAAAAAGAAAACCAAGGTGTTCAGGTCAGTGGCTTACCGCCGGAGCCGGGTTAGCTTGGCAGAAGGGGTTCAGGCCGGTTCTCCCACAGTCGGCTAAGCTCTCATTCAGGAGAGACTTGGTCATGTCGTCCACAACGTCCTCAGGAAGATCGTTGGGGCTGTGCCGCAGAGGGTCATCCTTCCGGCCCGTGTAAGCACACATTAAGCCGGGGCGGCGGCTCAAGGGGATCACCCGCCAAGAGATCCAAACCCGGACCAGATCAATGCCGTTGAGGCCGTTTCCCAGGAGAGCCTTGATCTTATTGATGGTGGGGATCAGAGGTTGACGCTCAGCTTGAGAGAGTTTGTCTGGCAAAGGGTGATTTGGCTCCAGACGCAGGGCACGAAAGCCGGGCAGAGGGCTCTCGTCAGCCGGAGAAGTGTCCTGGCAATAAAACCACGTCTGGTTCCAGTCCTTTGGATGGCTTGGCGGCTCAGCATAAGGAAAGAGGCAGTCTCTCCGGCGTTGAATGGAGATTCCACCAAGTTCCAGGCTCGGCCCGTTGGCGCACTCATTCTGGCGGTTCAGATAAAATAGCTCTCTAAAGAGCAGCAGGCTGGGCTCTTCTCCAAGATAGACTTCGCAGAATACTTGGAAGTTGCATATATTTGACACGGAATTGGGTCCTATGTCTTGCGGCCGCAGATCAAAGAAGTTCAGAACCTCTCTAAAGAATTTTGAGCCGGGCGGTGCGAAGCCCCGGCTCATGTGATCAGCAAATATCACCACCTCACCATCTCTTGGTTGAGGTCTTTCCTCCGACGGGTCAGGGGCACGATAAGACATGATTTCCTTCTTGGGCAAGTAACCCGTCTTTACGAAATCAGCTAAAGTGTCGTCGGTGACATTGGATCTCATCCAGTTGCACGTGATGGGTGCCTTGGGAGCTTTGGGAGGCATTGTGAAAGATGAAGCCTATGACAAAAGGAAAATGTCCGGTTCAATTATAAGCCGGCAGACGTCTACAGTTTAATACTCAAATGGCGGCTTATGAGAGGGGCCTAATGACATATGGTTAAGTGCATCGGGTTATCTAAGCCGCTGAAGGTATCGTGAGTAATTCAAATTGTCTACAGCTTTATCATAAATGAGCCGGAAATTTTACAGCGCGTGGCTTCTTTTAAGCCGGAAATGTGAGCCGCCATAGCTCAGCAGATGCAATTTTTGACTAAGTGTGGTGAAAACAAGTTTCACAGATCGCAGTAATTATTTTGGATCAAACGGTTGGCTAAAAGGAAAAATTTCTAGACCTAGAACAGACACAGAAAAAGTTCAAGGGTTTGAACGGAGCCTTTATGCAATGAAAGGGGATCTATGTACATTGGGAACGGGCGTGAAACAGCTACCGCAGCAGTTCTGTACAGTCTAAAGATCAAGAAAAGGTGGTAATAATGGAATCTATCAAGAGCTCGCGATGAACGGCGACGAACACGGGAAGAACAGCAAAGAACCCTAATGCGGATCTACTTTATGGAGTGGCAAGGGCTTACGGGTGCTGGAGAGTTGCGGAGGTCGCCGCCGTTTCTCTGGTCACGTCAGGTTGATGCAGCGGCCTGAGTCGGTGAAGACGAGGAGACCCGCGGCGGCGGCGGCGGTGGAGCTCGAGCGGCAGTACAGTGGCGAGAGGAGGAAGACGATGGAGGCGACAAGTAACTGGAGCCTCATGGGCCGGGCTATTTATAAGGTGAGGCTCATAAGTGGGCGCGAGAAACGAGGAGGCCACGGCGTGATTATCTCACCACAAAAACGCCTCGATTTTCGGGATGGCCTTTAAAGATAAGATCCGTTGAGGATATGGTGGGATAAAAAATGGACTTAATGGAAGATGACGTCATGGCGGGTTACCAGGAATCCAGAAGATGACGTCACGGCGGGTTATAACCTTCGCACGACCATAAGCCGGAAGATCTTTTCTCTCAAAAGAATTGAAGATTGACATGAACCGGTTCAAATCAATCTGGGGCCTAATGTTGAGAATATAACCCTTAGAGTCACCCGCCAGGAGGGACCGGGTTACTCATAATGGTTATCACGCGAAGCCCAGTACCGAGCTTGAAGACGGCGGGTCAATGATGGGCCTAAGACCCGGAGATTGCTTAAGGCCCGTAGTGATAAACCGCCGTATGGCAAGACTTGTTGTGTAAGGCAAGAATAGTTGAGAGTCCGAGCCGGACACTCTTATGAGACGGCCGGGACTCTGAGAGCCGCTGGGCGTCAACCTCTCTATATAAAGGGACGACCCGGCGGCGGTTTAGGGATGAGTAAGATCTCGTCGAGAGCCAGGCATAGCAATTAAGCTCCCTGGTCATCGAAACCATAATCAATACCACCTCAACTGGACGTAGGCTTTTCCCTTCACCGTAAGGGGACGAACCAGAATAAACCCCGCGTTCCTTGTCCCGTTTAACCCCTTTAAGCTTCGTAGTTGCGATGCCTCCACGACTAAGTCCTAGCTCGAAGACATCTGCCGTGACAATTCCACGACAAAGACCATGGCGCGGCGGCGGTGGCGGACGCGGCGGTCTGCGCGGCGAGCGGCGGCGGCGGCGGCTGGAGAGACGAGGGCGATGAGGCGAGGAGAGTGACAGAGTGTGGCTGGCTCCGGTTGGGTTCGAGCGAACCCGGCTACATGGAGCGACCGAGACGGGTGCGAGAGTTACCGAGCGGGTGCGCGCGGGTATGCCACCGTGGCACCTGACAAGTGGGCCGGGTCGGTCAGATACGTGGTCAATACGAGCTTATACGGCTATCAGACCGTTTCGCAACACTTAGGCTTAGAGTTGGCACTGCATGGCAAAAAAAAAATGACTACTGATACTGATTCGTCACAACGTCCCGAAGTGTGGTAGTGCCTTGCAATTAACTCCCGATGTGCCAACCAAACCACTATGCAGTACGTGTACGTGTACCGGCTGCCGGACGTAGCCCTCGGTGGCTCGCACAGGGGAATGTTTTGCGTGCTGTGCGTTTTCCATGTGAAAAAGGTCAGGCCAAGACTTTGTCCCTGTGACCGTGAGACTGTAATGATATGCTTTTGAATTTTAACCTGGAGGTTATGCTTTTGAATTTTAACGTGGAGGATGTGGCCGTCGCTAACCGCCGCAGAGAAACGCCGGGAGGGTTTCCGGATAAGACAGGCGATGCTGACATTCCGAGACCTTCTTCTTCTTCTTCCAAGAACACCCGGCCGGGCAGCTGCTTGTGCTTGGACTTTTTGCCGGACGAGGACTGTCAAAAGTACGGAGCCGGCCGGGACGGCGTATCCATACCGGCCCCTTCTTCCATATCCACCAGGAGAAAAAAGAGAACGTAATGGTGTATCCTTGATTCTTTTTTGAGGAAAATTCCCTTGATTCTTTATTAGTGATTTAATAAACTAACACATTTTCCTCTTCTTTTCATTGTCTTTGTGAAAATGACACATTTTTTCGAATGCAAACGAAAAATTTGTCTCATCCATTAATTAAGAAGAGAGTTGCACAGTTAATTATCAGAAAACCTGGCATATCTGTCCCATGTCGCTCTCCTGCCGGCGGCCCGAGAACCCTAGCCGCCACCGACTACCACCTCCCAACACATCCTTCTCCCCTTGCTGCCACCAGAGGACGTTGCCGGGCAAAGCCTGCCCGACATCGACAACGGTGCGGTTGTTTATTCGTCCCCCTCTCCCATATTTCGAGTGGCGCACGGAAAGCCCCTCTATAGGTCCGACCTCCCTCCCTCCTCCCGGGTCGCCCCGCTCGCGACCGGGAGGAAACCCTAGCCGCCGCCGGCGGGGTCCCCTACTTTCTCCTCCTCCACCTTGCCGCCGCGAGAGGCGTGGCCAGGCGAAGCTTGGTCGGCGCTGGCGGCAGCGGGGAGATCTCGCCCCTTCGCTCGGCAGGTTCAGAAAGGGCCGAGGCGGCTAGGCCGGGGTGTCATGCTAGCGGCGTGCGCAGTAGCGCGCTGGAACCGATCGACGGTGCTGGGGCTGCGGCGTGGCAGGCGGCGTCCTGGAGGAGCGTGACTGGGGGCCAGTTCTGGTCGTGGCTCCTCCAGATCTGACCCTCCGGATGGCACGGGTCATGGGCGGCGGCCCCTACCTCGTCTTCCGGGCGGTGGGGGTGGCGCCGTGATGGTGGTGGTCGACCCTCTCTCATCTGCTCCTCAGCTGGTGGATGTGGCGGACGATGGCAGCCTGTTGATGGACGTCGGCGGCTCGGCGGGTGCCGTTGGCTGGCCGGTGGTGGTGGGGCGCACCGGGGAGGGAGGCAAGGGCCTCCTGGTCCCTGTCCCTGGTGGCGCGGTGCGGTGATTGCGGCGAGGACGAGACCGGCGGCTGCGGCGAAGTTTTTGAAGAGAACTAGCCGCAACCCTATGTTTTCAATAATGTATTCGCCTCCCGTACAGTTTCTTGTAAATACGTTAGTAGGGAATGTTTTAAGCGGTGATTTAGATAAATAGCTATTATAAATGCCCCAGAAATAGCAAAACCACCTTTTGCAAAGACTTGTTTTTGGATTAAAATTTGTTCATGGTGGTTTTTTTCCGCCGCAGTTTCCTAAAAACAGTTCCGCTAACAACCATATATTTTCTACCAACTTAATTGACGATTTTGAAGCCTTTAGCTCAATACCATTTTGAATAGAACAACACTTAACTATTGGATAATTTTTTACATTATGGCCACAGTCAACATGACATGGTGCATCCGGTTTGATGACCACTAAACGTGTTTGGTACCAGAATAATAATTTATTGTGCTAAATTGATTCAATCGAAAAATTGTACTAAATCCATGGTAGTGACTTTACACAAAAATAAAACACCCTTCAGCATGTTGCTTTGTCACAAATATAGACGAACAAGCGAACATGATTCATTTTGTTAAACTATTTGCACCCTAGCGGAATCAACATATGTAGAGGACTAAATTTAGAAAATGTTACAGTCCCAATCAATGTAATAGGCAAGCTCGAGATATTAATTAAGGGTGATCTAATGATCTACCAGACTTGCATTTCATGGACGTAACATCATCCCATAGATGCATTGTCCTGCCCCTCTCTGATACCTTATTAGTTGGGGTAGGAAGTTGTTTGTGCAGACTTGAAAGGTGATGGAGCTTGGACTTCAAAAGAAATGTGATGGAGCTAGCTAGCTCGAGCACCTTGAGACTGGCCTGCGGCCTTCTAGAGCTGAGACGGAAGTCTATACGAAGGGTTTTACCGCCGATCATGTAACGGCATCGATTAAATCTAATGGCTAGATGT
Organism: Triticum aestivum; assembly: GCF_018294505.1. Lineage (NCBI taxonomy): Eukaryota > Viridiplantae > Streptophyta > Magnoliopsida > Poales > Poaceae > Triticum > Triticum aestivum. Next base: position 559,450,150 of record NC_057799.1, read on the forward strand.
GCTAAGCATAAAGAAGTGATGACTTGAAGCTCTAGCTAGCTGATCAATCCCTACAAGTGCAGCAAAATGCCTGCTTATAGGCTCTTATATTTCTTTACGGAGGGAGTAGTTAGAAGTTAGGTAGGTTTAAGGCTTGCCCGATGTTTGAAACCATTGACTTTTCCCAACAAAATAATGAAACAATGAAGGATCGATGTGGGTGATAAATCATCATCGTTAGGTTATTCTGATCTTAGACCTTAAAGGAAGTCCTTTGTGGCATTTCAATGGATAATGACTGGTGGCATTTTGTAAGTAGAAAGTAAAACGAACTCTTGACTTTTGCTGCTCGTGCCAGGTGCCAAGCTAGTTGAGGATATTGTTTCCTTTGTGTTATTGGAGCTGAATATGAAACAGAGTGGAACAATTGAACTTGGTACACGTTTTTTTTCTCAAATACACAAAGCATGCGTATCTTTCATTAATGGAAAAGAGAAGGGTACAAGAAGCCCTCTGTTGAGGGTGTTACACACCCAATCCACCGTTTACATATGTCTATGTTTCGCTAGACTCCCACCTATGCATCCGCCCAAAGAAACTTTCTAAGTCCGACTTGAGGAGGCCCGCCGTCCTCCAAGCCTTGGTACACCTTTTTTTAGTGTGAATATGAGGGGATTGGCACAGCTGGAGCCGCTGGTCATATTGAGTAATTCTGGCCAACGAAGTAGAAGGTGAAAGTGGTGAATTTAAACTCAATTATGAAATGAATTTATCTACTTTATATCTTAAGGCAGAGAGTTTTGCAAACACAGAAACGATGGCATTACATTCCTTGTCTCAAAGGAAATGATTGACGACGACGACGGGAGACGGGGCCGATGGTGAAATATCGTTGCTGATGCTCTACTTGCCCATGCACGAAACCATAGACGAACTGCTAAATGCTTGTGAACGCGGGCAACGGAGGAAGATTCTAACCCTGCCTCGCTGAACCAATCATCAGGCCGGGCAAACAAACAGTAGCTAGCGGATGGATGGATCAGTTGGTGCACAATGGCAAACGTATTTGACTGCCGTTTCTCCGGAGGGACCGGCATGCATGCATGCACCCTGAGAAAACGCAGGTCTCCCCTACGTGACGCGACGAGAGAATTCCGTTACGTACGCATGCACGCCGTGTTTACCGAAGCGACGACCCCGACGTACCGGCTGCCGGATGTAGTCTCGGTGGCTCCCTTTGCACCAGGGAATAATGTACTTCGTGCGATGCGTTTTCCATGTGAGAAAGGTCATCGGCGAGGATTTTTGCTCAACCAAGACTGTGATGATGTGCTTTTGATTTTTAACCTGGAGGAGGGTGTGGCAGCCGCTACCTGCCGGATAGAAACGCCGGCAGTGTTTTAGGATAAGACAAGCAATGCTGACAGTCGAAGGCGTCCTTCTTCTTCCAGGAACACCTCGGATTCTGCTTGTGCTTGAACTTTTTGGGTGGTCAAGTACGGGACAAGAACGGTCAAAACGAAAAAGGTACGGAACCGGGACGGCGTATCGATACCGCCGGCCCCTCTTCCATATCCCAGTATCCCACCAGGAGAAAAAAGGGAAGGTATAATATGATGTCATGTGTCATCGGTTCTTTTTCGAAAAACTTCCCCTTTTTTGTTGACTGATTTAACATAATGTTCATTTTTTTGGCGGGAAAACTCATTTTTCTGCTTCTTCTTTCATCGTCTTTGCAAAAATTAGCACATCTTAATAAGGATAAGTTGTAAGAACATTAGGCATGATCATTGAAGAATCATAGGAAAACACAATCTATTATTCTTAAACATAATAGAACCATGGACATTCATCTAAACTCCTGATATTTGAAACCAAGTGAGTATCGAGCCAACCACATTGATCCGGTTAATTCTGTCGGTCGATACTTGAAATTTGTATGTTATATATTCATATTCGTGTGTGATCATGGTTCAAAGTATGTATAAGATCCGTATGAAAAGAGGCACTTCTCGATATTATTAAGCATAAGTTTTTTCTGCCTGAAATTAGATGAGCACATACAATTAGTGTGCAAAGGAGTAGATATAAATAGGCAACATTATTATTTCTCTTCAATGGGTTTTACATTTGAAAAATTCTAACTTTTGTGTTTGTTAATAAGAAAAGGGATTGCTGGAGTCATAAAGGTAAGAGTTTAGTCCAGGTTAGAAAGACCTACTGGTTGTGCCTTATTAAAAGTAGAGTAAAATACAGTTGAGGTCCTAAAAATATTCCAAGTGTGTCAAGTAGGTCCTAAAAGTTGAAAATCGTTCACCGCGGGTCCTAAATGTGTGTAAGTCGTTCACCTCGGGACCTAAATGTGTGTAAGTCGTTCACCATGGGTCCTAAAAGTATTCCAAGTATGTCAAGTAGGTCCTAGAAGTCGCGTGTAAAATACATATATAGGACCTGCGGTGAAGGATACACTGGTAGAAAAAAGCCCTTTAGTCCCGGTTCGCAACAGCCTTTAGTCCCGGCTGTGCAACCGGGACTAAATATGCGCGACTAAAGACCCCCCCCCCCCTTAGTCGCGCCTCTTACGGACCGCGACTAAAGGCTTTAGTCCCGGTTCTTGTGGCTGACCGGGACTAAAGGCCCGTCCACGTGGGCGCCAGTGGTCCGTCGGGGCGGAGGACCTTTAGTCCCGGTTCTCGTGGCCAACCGGGACTAAAGTCCTCCTCCGCAGGTTTAGGGTTTTAGCCCCCCTAAACCTGGTTTCTTTTTAGTTTGGAGTGTTTTATTTCTTATATCTTATTTTGTGTTTTATTTTAATTTTGATGAAGTTTCAGTACACATATTCTACGCTACTATATACATGCATATGAAATTTCAAACAAGAAGAATTCAAGAGGAATATATAATATATATTCAATCTCGGGTGACCATATACAACTTCAAACAAGTTTCCATACACAATTAGGATGGATGACCATATACAACTTCGAACAAGTTTCAATCTCGGGTATGCATATAAATTTCTTCGTCCTCGGTATAGTGTTCTCCTTTAGGATTGATGACTTCCCTCATGAAAAATCCTGCTAATTCTTCTTGAATTGGTCGGAAGCGAGCTTCTGGACTAAGCCTCCTCCGCAAGTTATCCGTCACGTTCCGCACGCTATCCAATGCCTTCCGCTCAGAGGTGTGTCTCCGGATGTTCTCACAAACAGAGTATCCACATAGATTGGTCCCCGGTGGCTGCTTATCCACATTAACTAACCTTCTGAAATCTAGCTCATGTTTAAATTCACCGACAATTTCTTCTGAGAACCGTCTCCAAACCCTACAGGGCAAAGAAAATTAAATGAACAAGGGAGTTATTAGTTACTTGATATTAGGAAATGAACGAAAGAGACCGATCGATATAGAGCTCAAATGATTGAAAATAATTACTTTTGCAGCATTTTTCTCATGTCGGCCCAACGCTTTGGATCCGAATCCATAGAGTCCATGATTAGAACTCTGGAGGTGTGAAGTTCAATATTTAGCAGAATCCAGTGGAACCTGCGGACACGTTACATGCACAGTCATGCATAACTCATCGATTAGACATACCATGCATGGAGTAAACAAAAGAGAATGGGCACAAGAGAGAAACACTCACCCAAAATGGTAAGGAAATAGAATATGACTTTTGAGTTGATGCTTTCTAAGAAACTTGTACAAGTCTTTCTCCACGTCTTCGGGGTGATGTTGTAACACATGTCCATTAACGATATGTGGGTCAATGAACCCAACATCATGGATGTTTCTTATTTTGCATTCCCAAATCTTCAATCTGCATAATAGCGTACGCAACAATATAGTTAGGACAATATATATATATATATATATATATATATATATATATATATATATATATATATATATATATATATATATATAGTGCAGGCAATGAAGAACGAGATGAGGTAGAAATAAATCACTTACAGAACGTAGCAACTCAGCATAGATTTGTCGAGGTCGCGCAGATTGAACAGCTGGAACAATTCACTCATATGAACTTGTACAAAGTATCGTTTGGTGTGATGCTCATCTGTAACATCCGCATAAACATATTCTTTGTCGGCCCATGTTATGAATTGCTTGTACCAACGTAGCAGATTTCGCATTTGTGGTGGTAGACTCTTTTCCCACGCAGGCTCGACGAGAGGCCCATTCCGCACATATTGTAATGCTATCTCACATACTGGCACATCCTCAAGGCCTAAGAAGGCACGAAGAGTCAAACCCATCTTGGACGCTTGTTTCATGGCACTCGCTACAGTCAATCCAAGTGCTGCCGCAGCTGCTATGATCTCGGGGTCCTCTTCCGGACCGGCTTTCACTATGAGCGGGGGGATCGATTGTTTCTTCTGCATCCCGAACTGGTCAACTTGTTTCCCGCTTTTTTTTACTTCCTTCTTTCTCCTCCTTCAATATTTTTGCTTGCCTACGAAGTTCATGTCCATAGTCGTCAGGCATATTCAGCTCGGCTTGGGATGGTGTCGTCAAAAAATCCTTAGCCCACTTCTTTTGCTTCTCAGTGAATACTTGCTTGGGCTCAGGCTCTTTTATCGCCTTCATATCCGCCTTCCATTTCTCATAATCAGCAGACGCGGCCAATTTGGTTTCAGCTTCACTAAGTTCCCAAGGCCTTGGGAGGAGAGGCTTCAGTGATGGCTCCGGTACCCTTGTGGTCTTAGGTACATAAGGGTCCGGGTTAATAGTCCAGGAGCGGGTTTCCTTGCTGTCCGCCTGCTTCTGCTTCTTCGCCGGAGGTGGATTGGGGGGCGTCGTACCCGCCGGAGGAGGATTGGGGGGCGTCGTACCCGCCGGAGGTTGTGGATCGGGGGACGGCGTCGAATGGCGTGAAGGAGGTGTAGGTGAACCACTACGACCACCACCACCGCCACCACCGCCACCACCACCACCACCACCATCGGAGGGGGGTGGACTTGCTAGCCTTGGCGCCTCGCCTGGAAACACTATGTACTTCTTTTTCCATAGAATGATCTGGCGCTTGACATCTCCAAGTCTTCTCTCCCCTTCGGGTGTAGGTTTGTCAATCTCTAGGTCCTCAAACCCTTGGATGTCTTCCACCATGACACGAGCATAGCCATATGCAATGGGGTTGTTGTGGTGGAGTGCTCCTGGTGTACAGGGTAAAGCACTGCCGCTAGCTACCTTCGTGGAAACGTTCCCCACGGGATAATGCAGATCACATTCTTTCATCTCCTTTACATCATCCACGGGGTAGTGAGGCTCCGGTGCATGAATCTCGATCATCGGTGCACTAGCACCAGGCGGGGCATCCGTGGAAGCCACGCTGCTTCTCCGCTGCTGGCTTCCGCGATCCGCTTCATGATCTTCATGCGGCCCTGCAGCCGATTTTTCTTTTACTAGTTCATGCACGGTCTGCTTCAATCATGGAGTTCCGATGCAAACTTCGTCATAAGATCTGCATCCCGGTCCGTCTTTCTCTTACGGCTTCTGTAACAGTACGGGTCATTGTCCTGGGAAAACCCTACTTTCCACGGAACTTTGCCTTTGCCTCGTACACGTCCTCCGTGTTCATCATTCCCGAGGGCTGTTGTCAGTGCGTCTTTCTCTCTGTTGAACTTGATCAAGCCCTCTTGAGCTTGGGTCATTGCGTCAATAAGGGCTTGGGTGGGAGCAAACTGTCTCTGCCGGTGAACACACACCCCTGTCTCCGGGTCTAGCGATCCCCCATGCCCGTACCACCAGCTTTTGGCCCTTGGGTCCCATCCCTCTGTACCTAGAGGGATTCCTCGCACCCTCAGGTCCTCCTCCATCTTCTGCCACCTAGGCTCCGAAAGGCGGTATCCTCCTGGCCCCATAATATGATGGAACTTTTTCTTACTCGCATTATCCTTATTTTTTTCGATATTTCCTTGAAATGCTCCGATTGCTTTTGCCTCACAAATTCTGGCCAATCATCTTTCAGTTTCTCATGTTGTCCATTGAAATCCGGAGTCTTGCCCTTGTTGACATAGTCACGGGTTAAATTTTTCTTGAAGTTCCGGAATGCTTCGCCCATCTTCTGAAGAGCGAACTCTTTAACTAGCCTCCTCCTCTGACGTCCACCCGGAACCTCGTTACCGAATTCATCGACTTTGTTGTATTCCGGAGGTAGAATGAAATGTTCCATAAGCTTTCTCCAGCAATCCTTTTTCGTTCTCTTGTCGACAAAACTGAAACCAAGACGTGCCTTCTTTGGCTCCTTCCATTCCTGGACGGTGATCGGGACGTTGTCTCTAACAACGACTCCGCATTGGTTGATAAACTTTGAGGTGTGCTGTAGGGGCTTGCCGGTTTCACTGACAAACTCAATGGCATATGTTTCTCCTGTTTTCATCGCCTTGGATTTGCCACGCTTTGTCGTACTCGATCCGGAGGGCTAAAAAAAGAAAGAGAGTCGCGCGCGTTAATACATATGTATTCACATTTCAGTAAGTTTGTATCACGAGAGGCTCAATGTATATATATACCTCGCCGGAGGTGGTTGCTACTTGCAATTCGAGATCGTCGTTTGTTGACGGTTGACCTCCGTCGACAATGTCCATTCCTTCACCTTCTTGATCATCGACAATCTCTGTTCCACCGTCAAGGTTCAGAAAAGAAGAGACTACATCCTCTTCTTGCTCATATTCTGAGCCCGGCACATAAGGAATCTCGTTGTTGATGATGCCCATTAAATAACGTTCAGCCTCCGGATCCCTAAGCGGTTCGGCTCTATCGTCCGCCATATGTCACTCCTGCATGTAGTAAAAATTCTTTAAGTATAAAGGAATTAAAAAATAAGATTAAGGGGACATAGAGGAGGAGGAATTAAAAAATAAGATTATTGAGCACTGCCAAGTATTTTGTTTTGTTTTTTTTGTTTTTCTTTTTGGTTTTCATTTGGTTTCTTTCTTTTTCCATTTTTCTTCTTTTTTTCTTCTTCTTCTTCCTCTTTCTACTTTCTTTCTTCTTCTTCCTTTTTCTTTCTTCTTTCTTTCTTCTTCTTCCTTTCTTCTTCCTTTCTTCTTCTTTTTTCTTCTTCCTTTTTCTTTCTTCTTTCTTTTGGTTTTCATTTGGTTTTCATTTTTTTCTTCTTCCTTTTTCTTTCTTCTTTTTTTCTTCTTCCTTTTTCTTTCTTCTTTCTTTCTTCTTTCTTTTTTTCTTCTTCCTTTTTTTCTTCTTCCTTTTTTCTTCTTCCTTTTTTTTTCTTTCTTTTGGTTTTCTTTCTTCTTTCTTTTTGGTTTTCATTTGGTTTCTTTTGTTTTGTTTTCTTTTTTTTCTTCTTCCTTTTTCTTTCTTCTTCCTTTTTTCTTCTTCCTTTTTCTTGCTTCTTTCTTTCTTCTTTCTTTTCTTCTTTTTCATTTGGTTTCTTTCTTCTTCTTCCTTTTTCTTTCTTCTTTCTTTCTTCTTCTTCCTTTCTTCTTCCTTTCTTCTTCTTTTTCTTCTTCCTTTTTCTTTCTTCTTTCTTTTGGTTTTCATTTGGTTTTCATTTTTTTCTTCTTCCTTTTCTTTCTTCTTTTTTCTTCTTCCTTTTCTTTCTTCTTTCTTTCTTCTTTCTTTTTTTCTTCTTCCTTTTTTCTTCTTCCTTTTTTCTTCTTCCTTTTTTTCTTCTTCCTTTTTTTCTTCTTTCTTTTGGTTTTGTTTGGTTTTCATTTTTTTCTTCTTCCTTTTCTTTCTTCTTTTTTCTTCTTCCTTTTTCTTTCTTCTTTCTTTCTTCTTCCTTTTTTCTTCTTCCTTTTTCTTCTTCCTTTTTTTCTTCTTCCTTTTGGTTTTGTTTTGTTTTCATTTTTTCTTCTTCCTTTTTTTTCTTCTTTTCTCTTCTTCCTTTTCTTTCTTCTTTCTTTCTTCTTTCTTTTTTTCTACTTCCTTTTTTTCTTCTTCCTTCTTCCTTTTTTTCTTCTTCTTTTTTTCTTCTTTCTTTTGGTTTGTTTTGTTTTCTTTTTTTTCTTCTTCCTTTTTCTTTCTTCTTTCTTTCTTCTTTCTTTTGGTTTCTTTGGCAGGGGCAGCGGGCGGCGGGCGGCGGGCAGGGCAGCGGGCGGGCGGCGGCGGAGCGCTAAGGGCAGTGCACGAGCGGCGGCGGCGCTCACTGGGGACGGGGCGGCGGCGCGCAGGGCGTCGGGCGGCGGGCAAGGGCAGGGGCACGCTGCGGCGGCGGCGGAGCGCTAAGGGCAGGGCATGGGCGGCGACGGCGCTCACTGGGGACGGGGGCGGCGGCGCGCAGGGCGTCGGCGTCGTGGCAGGGCTTCGGCATCGGCGTCGGGGCAGGGCGTCGGCGTCGAGAAAGGAGAATGGGAAGTGGCGGAAACTGCTAAGTGCAGTATATATAGACATACCTTTAGTCCCGGTTGGGGAGGAGGACCGCGACTAAAGGTACCCTTTAGTCGCGGTTGGCCACACCAACCGCGACTAAAGGGTACCTTTAGTCGCGGTCCGCCTCCCCAACCGGGACTAAAGGGTTTTGGCGCCGCTTTCGTTCCCGCGCAGAAAGAGCCTTTAGTCGCGGTTGGGGACAACAACCGCGACTAAAGGGTACCCTTTAGTCGCGGTCCGCCTCCCCAACCGGGACTAAAGGTCCTTTTTCATATAAAATAAAACTAATTCATTTTAAAATCTTAAAAATACAATTATATATCAAAAAATCAGAAAAATAAAACTAATTCATTTTAAAATCTTGAAAATACAAATAATATATCAAAAAAATCAGAAAAATAAAACTAATTCATTTTAAAATCTTAAAAATACAATTATATATCAAAAAAATCAGAAAATAAAACTAATTCATTTTAAAATCTTAAAAATACAAATAATATATCAAAAAAATCAGAAAAATAAAACTAATTCATTTTAAAATTTTAAAAATACAATTATATATCAAAAAAATCAGAAAAATAAAACTAATTCATTTTAAAATCTTAAAAATACAAATAATATATCAAAAAAATCAGAAAAATAAAACTAATTCATTTTAAAATCTTGAAAATACAAATAATATATCAAAAAAATCAGAAAAATAAAACTAATTCATTTTAAAATCTTAAAAATACAATTATATATCAAAAAAATCAGAAAAATAAAACTAATTCATTTTAAAATCTTAAAAATACAAATAATATATCAAAAAATTAGAAAAATAAAACTAATTCATTTTAAAATCTTAAAAATACAATTATATATCAAAAAAATCAGAAAAATAAAACTAATTCATTTTAAAATCTTAAAAATACAAATAATATATCAAAAATTCAGTTCATCGATCCCTTGAAGGTTTGACAAAAGGTTTGATACATCATTCAGTTCATCGACCAAATACAAAGTTTGGTACAATAAATTATTACACATCAATTCTTCCCTTGTGTCCCTGCTTGCTTACGATTGTGCCGTATCCATGGAGCATCCTCATCATTTAACTTAATGCTTGGGTCAGTGTTCACTTTGAAGGGCGGAATTTCACCAAACATATTATAATCTTCTGACATGTCTGTCTTGTCCTCCACTCCCACGATGTTTCTTTTCCCTGAAAGAACAATGTGGCGCTTTGGATCATCGCATGATGTACTGATCGTTTTCTTATCTTTCCGTTTCCTCGGTTTGCTACTCATGTCCTTCAAATAAAAAACCTGAGCGACATCTTTGGCAAGGACGAATGGTTCGTCAAGGTAACCAAGATTGTTGAAATCCACCATTGTCATTCCGTATTGCTCGTCCACCTTTACCCCACCTCCTGTTAGCTTGAACCATTTGCACCGGAACAAAGGGACCTTAAAGGAGGGTCCATAGTCAAGTTCCCATATCTCCTCTATGTAACCATAATATGTGACCTTTCGCCCATTCTCGGTTGCTGCATCAAAGCGGACACCACTGTTTTGGTTGGTGCTCTTTTTATCTTGGGCGATGGTGTAAAATGTATTCCCATTTATCTCGTACCCTTGGAAAATCGTTATAGTCGAAGATGGTTTCTTGGCCAACATGTACAGCTGATCTCCAACATCATTGTCATTCATTAAATGTTTTCGCAACCAACTGCCGAAAGTCTCCATGTGGGCCTTTCTAATCCAGGATTCAGGCTTCCCCGGGTTGTCCGAGCGTAAAATATTCTTGTGTTGCTCGAAGTACGGAGCCACAAAGCTGGAATTTTGCAGAACTGTGTGGTGTGCTTCAGTCATAGAATGACCGTCCATACATATCGTGGATTTCCTTCCGATCTTGCCTTTTCCACTTAGTCTCCCCTCGTGCCGCGATTGAGGAATACCAATCGGCTTAAGGTCAGGAACATAGTCAATACAGAACTCAATTACCTCCTCATTTCCATAGCCCTTGACGATGCTTCCTTCTGGCCTAGCACGGTTACGAACATATTTCTTTAATACTCCCATGAACCTCTCAAAGGGGAACATATTGTGTAGAAATACAGGACCGAGAATGGAAATCTCTTCGACTAGGTGGAGCAGGAGGTGCGTCATAATATCGAAGAAGGATGGTGGGAACACCAACTCGAAACTGACAAGGCATTGGACCACATCGTTCTGTAACCGTGGTAGATCTTCTGGATTGATTACCTTCTGAGAGATTGCATTGAGGAATGCACATAGCTTCACAATGGCTACTCGAACATTTTCCGGTAGGAGCCCCCTCAAAGCAATCGGAAGCAATTGCGTCATAATCACGTGGCAGTCGTGAGACTTCAGGTTTTGGAACTTTTTCTCCGCCATGTTTATTATTCCCTTTATATTCGACGAGAAGCCAGACGGGACCTTCATACTGCTCAGGCATTCAAAAAAAATGACCTTCTCTTCTTTGGTAAGAGCGTAGCTGGCACGACCTTGAAACCATTCCGGATGCCGGTCATCTGGGTCTTTCAAAAGTTGCTGGTCCTGCCGTGCTTCCTTTGTATCATTTGTCTTCCCATACACGCCCAAGAAGCTTAGCAGGTTCACGCAAATATTCTTCGTAACATGCATCACGTCGATTGCAGAGCGGACATCTAGGACTTTCCAATATTCTAGCTCCCAAAATATAGATTTCTTCTTCCACATGGGTGCGTGCCCGTCAACTCCCCGCGGAACTGATTGTCCGCCAGGACCCTTTCCAAAGATGACTTTCAAATCCTTGACCATATCAAATATCTCAGCACCAGTACGTTCCGCAGGCTTCGGCCGGTGATCTGCCTTGCCGTTGAAATGCTTGCCTTTCTTTCTTACGTTATGATTTCGGGGAAGAAATCGACGATGACCCAGGTACACGTTCTTCTTACAATTAACCAAACGTACACTTTCAGTCTCATGTAAGCAGTGCGTGCATGCATTGTATCCCTTATTTGTCTGTCCCGAAAGGTTACTGAGAGCAGGCCAATCGTTGATGGTTACAAAAAGCAACGCTCGTAGGTCAAATTCCTCTCCTTTGTGCTCATCCCAGACACGTACACCAGGTCTGGCCCACAACTGTAAAAGTTCATCAACTAATGGCCTTAGGTACACATCGATGTCGTTCCCGGGTTGCTTTGGACCTTGGATGAGCACTGGCATCATAATGAACTTCCGCTTCATGCACAACCAAGGAGGAAGGTTGTAGATGCATAGAGTCACGGGCCAGGTGCTATGGCTGGAGCTCTGCTCGCCAAAAGGATTCATGCCATCAGTACTTAGACCAAATCTTATGTTCCTTGCGTCAGCTGCAAAATCTTTGAACACTCTGTCGATCTTTCTCCATTGCGTTCCATCAGCGGGGTGTCTCAACTCCCCGTCGGACTTACGGTCCTCTTTGTGCCATCGCAACGACTTGGCATGCTTTTTGTTCATGAACAGACGTTTCAACCGTGGTATTATAGGAGCATACCACATCACCTTGGCGGGAACCCTCTTCCTGGGTTTCTCGCCCTCAACATCGTCACCAGGGTCATCGCCTCTGATCTTATAACGCAATGCAGTGCATACAGGGCATTCATTCAAATTCTCGTATTCACCGCGGTAGAGGATGCAGTCGTTAATGCATGCATGTATCTTCAGAACCTCTAAACCTAGAGGGCAGACAACCTTCTTTGCTTCGTACGTACTGGCGGGCAACTCGTTATTCTTCGGAAACATATTCTTCAACATTTTCAGCAAATTTTCAAATGATGAGTCACCTACACCTTCCTGTGCCTTCCATTTTAGCAAATCCAGTGTGCAGCCCAGCTTTTTCAGACTATTATCGCATCCTGGATACAACGACTTTTTGTGATCCTCTAACATGCGATCCAAATTCTCCCTATCCTTGTCAGTTTCGCAGCGTCTCCGTGCATCAGCAATGGTCCGACCAAGATCATCAGCGGGCTCATCATGTGCCTCTTCTTCACCTTCACCTAACCCTTCCCCACCTTCAGCATCATCCTCCATGAAAGTATCACCGAAATGATCATGATAGTTGTCATCGATATCATCCCCTTCTTCATCTTCTTCCATTCTAACCCCTCTTTCTCCATGCTTGGTCCAACAATTATAGCTTGGCATGAAACCGTGCCGAAGCAGGTGCATGTGAACGTCTCTTGAGGAGGAGTAACCCTTCTGATTCTTACAGACAGCACATGGACAGATAATAAAACCTTGCTGCTTGTTCGCATTTGCCACTACGAGGAAATCTTTCAAACCCGTAGTGAACTCGCCGGAGAGTCGGGGACCGTACATCCATTGCCGATTCATCTGCATTATTATTATATAAAGTATATAATTAACCATCATGCATTTGTTAAACTAACTAGCTAGAAATAATACAAATTAAACAATGAACTACACACATGCATATTTTATCAATGACACATGAAAGGTTCAAGTTGCTAACCGCGATCGCGGAGGAAAAATAAATGAGAAAGCTCAAGTGTGGCTCGGACACTTCATATCATGTTTGTTTCAGGCTCTCGGGCATTTCATCGAACACCTTGTGTGCATAGGAGGAACCAAAAGCAAACCCACCACCCCCTTCTGAAAATTGTGAAGTGAGCTGAGTGAAGTGAAGTGAGCTGAGTCCTATATATAGGGATGGGCCTTTAGTCCCGGTTGGCCTGGCCAACCGCGACTAAAGGCCTTCGGGGACCTTTAGTCCCGGTTGGCCAGGCCAACCGGGACTAAAGCCCCTCCCGTCCGCCAGCTGGATGGGCCTTTAGTCCCGGTTGGCCTGGCCAACCGCGACTAAAGGCCTTCGGGGACCTTTAGTCCCGGTTGGCCAGGCCAACCGGGACTAAAGCCCCTCCCGTCCGCCAGCTGTCGACCGAGCGCGCTGGGCCCAGATAGTTGGTCGCGGGTCTCCTCCCGAACCGCGACTAAAGGCCCCTTTTGTCGCGGTTCGATTGTTTTGGGGAGTAATGGGGGCGTATGAAAGCCTCTTTTTCTACTAGTGATATTAAACTTTTAGGACCTACTTGACACACTTGAAATACTTTTAGGACCTTCAGTGTATTTTACTCTTAAAAGTAATGTCATTCACATGTCTAATATGTCGTGTATCTTTTTGTTTTCAATGATTTTAAACCTATTAACATCATATTCTGCATAAAAGTCTTATATTATGTATTATAAACTTTGTTTTCAAACATTATATTATCGAGTGAATTCCGGGTTTACCCCCTATTTTGATATTTTTGACACTAATTACGCCATTTAGCGGAATTTCATCCATTTTACCCCATTTAGCAAAAGTTCTGTCACAATTTACCCTGTTTAAAATTTTGTGAGGGTTCTGCCACAATTCACACACACGATCCTGCCGCAAACAAATAAGTAAAAGAATTTCGACAATATTCAAAATGTTGGAAAAAAACTTTAAATCAATGAACGTCAGTTATAGAAGGGTGATATGTATACACGTGATCTTCTAATAAGCATTTTAATTCTGTCCGAATCAAAGGCCTCACCAGCCAATGCATGAGTCGGGAAAATCTCATAATACACAAATTGCTATATCTGATGGAGATGGTCAAAATCATGTGGAACGGGATACGACTGAGAGGGCTTGTTTGTTCACCAACCTCACTGATTTGTCGGACCAGCGGTCGCCATAGACCCACCATCAACTGAGCACAACCTGATGGGGTCATGTACATGGACGTGCCCACACCGACGTCGGCGAGCTTGACGAAGCCGGATTACATTGGGTCGTTTCTTGCCTTGATGTCGCGGCCAGACGTCGGCGAGATTGACGGAGCCGGATTCCATGGGGTCATTTCTTGCCTTGATGTCACGGCCATCCAACGCTGCTCGAGGAGGTATGAAATCGCACCGCTGCTGCCGTCGCCATTGCCGCCGCCTGACAATCCCTAACCCTATGTTCGAGTGAGCCCGATGGGTACGTGTGGTCAGAAGCTTGGATGGGCGATGCAATCGATTGGGTGTGAATTTGGAGCATGGTCGACTCAGGGATTGTGCGTTGGATGCGAAACGAGCGACCTTCATCAGGCCGGTCTGGTCGGGAGAAGCTGCGAGGACCGGTTCAGGAGAGAGAAAAATAGGCAGAAAAAATCATCGATCTGGCATGCCAGCTGGACCTGACAATTGGGACCTGTCGGTCAGAACATTCGCAAAATTTTAAACAGGGTAAATCGTGGCAGAACTTTTGCTAAATGGGGTAGAACGGATGAAATTTCGCTAAATGGGGTAATTAGTGTCAAAAATGTCAAAATAGGGGGTAAAAACCGGAATTCACTCTATATTATATAGATAGTACTCCTCTGTAAAGAAATATAAGGCTTCGAGTTTTGGGTACCTGTTCGAGCCGTGGATTTTGTTGTGCCCTATATTTTACTCCGAGCAATTTTTGCTACTGTTGGAGTTGTTCCAACAGACGAGATATTGCAACATGCGAGATGTGTCTTGTTCCGGTATATACACTTTCGACAGGGCTCTTCTACCTCACCTTCCCCTGGCCATTCCCGCACGCACAACCAGTTGGTGCTCTCCGCTTGATAATGTACGGGCCATTGCTAAGTATCCGCCAGTCTCCTAACCATGGCGGCGTGGAGCCGGTGGCCGTCAATTAACGGTACCATGCAAGAGACTCGTTCCAAGGTGCTGCTACGTGGAGCTGGTCTTAAAAGACAGAGAGCGCCAGAGAGGGGGATGGGTTCGGGCTTAACAGTCATCAGGTAGATAGATTTTGGCACCAATGAACAAAGACGACCATGGCAGATGATTAGACGGGCATGTGTGCACGGCTCGGCTCCTCGCCTACTCAGCCTAGCTTAGTTGCTAGGCGGGCAGATGCAGGCTCTCCTTCACGGGCTCTTAGTGGATCAGGTGGCGGTCTGAATGGGAAGGCAACGTGTGGTTTTCCACGGGAAGAAATGGCCGGTGAGCCACGGTCTCGAGTCCCGTGGAAAATTTGACAACGAGAGAACACCCGGCAATATGGTCATGAGCACTCACATTCAGAAGCATCCTCTGTAACCGGATTTGACATATTGTAAACGTTGCTCCATTCTTAGGGCATCTTCAAGGAAGACCCCCAAAAAACACCGGTATATGTCTGGCCGGATGTATTTGTTCACTTTTGTAATCCAATGAGGATCTGTATAAGTCTGTGAAACTGTCCGGACATCCAAATTCCGGTATTTCCGAGAAAACATGAAGAGTTTTGCCGGAGTCCGGACATGTAATTGATCAATCGCATGCATGGTCCCTCTCTTCTCTCTCTTCTTCCCATCCGCACATGCATGGCCCCCCTCTTCTCTCTCTCCTCCCAACCCATAAATATTTCACCACATGCATAGTCTTCACATACTTTTTATCCTCCTAGCCGGATACTTTGCAAAGCGTTGGATTGCTCTCTCCCGTATACCAGAGGAATTTGCAGGACGGCGTTGGAGATGCCGTTAATGAATCATACGCAAAGCTCTTGCGTATCCAGAAGCAGCACAGGAGCTACAAGAGCCATGGTGCCGTGTGTTCATAGTCCAAAAACATCGGTCATGTTTCATCGAACGCAGGCCTAACTTTTGGCACCGGTTTTCCACGAGTATCATCCGATTCTTCACCGAATTCACGACCCAAATCATCTGGCGAAACCACAGCCAAGCAGCCAGCAGGATTAGTTAAGAAAATGCAATAGTATAGTAGTAGGATGATAATCGTAGGCTATTATTTTCTTGCATGGAGAGACCAAAACTTGGACGTAACGTAATTTGGAACATTATTTAGCAGTGATATCACTGTGTCGATCAGCACTCCAAGGAAGGAACCGAGGAAGGTGCCTACTCCAACATTAAGGATCTACCTAGGCACTAGCGTGCTTAACCAGATCATGAATTACAGGTGCTACACTACACGGACTGACCTCATAACACATTTTCTATGCTGCAGCCTGCCACTTGTTGAGAGTGATCACTTTATTCCTCCTTGTTACCTTGCCTTGCGACATGCATTCCCATCATGTGTGAAGTGCAGCGTGCAGAATATATCTGGTCTTACGTGGCTAAATCTCCGGAGCAACCGCCCTCTTTGACTTGCATCGTACGCGCGACTTTTTCTAAAGAGTATATCCGACATACACAAAGGGTTCAGTACTAGTGGCCACGACATGAGAGCAGCAGAATGGAAGGAAAGTTCGCAGCTTCCGCGGCACCTCTCGTGCGTGCTCTGTCAATCTGTCATGGACTACGACCACTGAATGGCTGTGTCCTCTATATATACCTGGCCAACGAAAGGGTACACGAACATAGATTCTGAGTTCTGACTTCTGTCCATCACAGACACCAGTAGTCGATCCTAGGTAACCAGCTAGCAGAGCTTGTATCGAGGAAATCGATCTGATGGGGAGGTCTCCGTGCTGCTGCCACGACGCCGGCGTGAAGAAAGGGCCGTGGACGGAGGAGGAGGACAAGACTTTGGTGGAGCACATCCAGAAGCGCGGCGGGAACGTCGGCAGCTGGCGCGGCCTTCCCAAAGCCGCCGGGCTGAACCGCTGCGGCAAGAGCTGCCGCCTCCGGTGGACCAACTACCTCCGCTCCGACATCAAGCGCGGCAACTTCTCCGAGGAGGAGGAGCGCCTCATCATCACCCTCCACGCCGGCCTTGGCAACAAGTACGTAGTTCACGTCAAGTCCAACTACTCCACACACACAGAGCTTAGCCGCCATGCCCCATGCACGGAGACTGTCAATTTCCTCGTGGACCTTTTGCCATAATCTTTGAGTTTGACACTGACATGGATAAATTTCTGTTGGGCGTTATTAGGTGGTCGACGATCGCGACGCACCTGGACGGCCGGACGGACAACGAGACCAAGAACTACTGGAACACGCACATCCGCAAGAAGCTCCTGCGCATGGGCGTCGACCCTGTCACGCACCAGCAGCTGCCACCCGACCAGACCAACCACCACGTCAACGGTGCCGCCGCCGCGCTCCTCCCCGAGGCGCTCCTCTGGGCGGCGGCGGCCACGAGCCTCGGCGGCCTGGGCACCGGCGCCCTCATGCAGGCGCAGCTTCTGCAGCAGCTGTTCAAGGCCATCGGCTCTAACAACAGTACCACCGGCCTCATAGCCAACCTGGCTGCAGCAAACACAGTGCTGAACTCATGCAGCAGCATCGTTTCGAACCAGATGAACTACCTACAGCCGGGTTACCTCTGCAACATCTCCAATTTTGTAGAGCAGCACGTGGTGCAGCAGCAGCTGACCTATGATACGTCTCCGGGGACAAGCTCCTTTGCAGCAGCTGAACCGGCTGATCAGCTCTGCAACACTGCCGCTTCATATGATGTTGCACCTGCGGGTGACTGGTCGCCAGCGCAGGAGTTCGGCGGCTTGCTGGAGCCAATGATGGAGCTGCCCGGGCTGTGCTCTCTCGATGGTGACTCTTTCTGGAAGGACATATTGGAAGAGAGCTACCGTTTATAGATGTCTTGTGTATGACAGTTTTGTACAGAGTTAGATCCATCATAACGGTGTACTACAACATTCATTGATTTGTTTGTGTTCATTGTGGTTCTTCCAATAGATTTTTCAGTAAAGTTGAAGGTTGTCAATTGCTGATTTGATGTGACTCGTGCTACACTTTTCTTAGAGCATCTCCAACGGCCGCACAAAATTTCGCGCCCAATAAAAGTTATACCGCGCCACTTTAGAGCATCTCCAGCCGCGCCCCCAACAAGGCCTCCCAGGCGATTTTTTGGCCGCCGGCGCCGAAAAATCGGCCCAGTCGCGCCCCCAGAGGCCATTTTTTTGCCGGCTCGGGCCGAAATTGGCGTCGGCGGACCTAGGCCGAACCCGGCGCAATGGGGGGCGCTCGGGGGCGCCGGGCGAATCGTTTTTGGCGCAAAAGAGCCACAGGCGCGCCGAGCCAGCGACACTCGCCTCGTCGTCCTCAGAACGCCTCGGTTTCCCGCGGGGAATCAATGCCAAGGCTGCCGCCGGTTAGCCTTCCAGTGATTCCTCACGGGGCGGCTCTTCACGGGCAGCGCGACGACGCCTCACTCCCCGCCCCGCGTACACACGCCTCCCCGGCGGCTATAAAAAGCGTCCTCCCCCCCCCCCCCCCCCCCCGCTAGCTGGGCACAGACGCCGTGCTCTCTGCCTCTATCCGCCACCGACGAATCTCTCCTCTCTCCCAGCCCCAGCCACGACAATGTGCGAGCGCTTCCCCGGCGATGGAGCGGTGGCCAACGGCTTCGGCCGCCGTTTGCTGCAATCGTGGGAGGCGCACCTGCTTTTCGAGGCCAATATCCCGACGCCTCCAGACATGCGCGCTGGGCCGACAGGATGGAGGCTCAGCGCCGGAGGCGTCCCCATTCCCCCCTACCGGACGCCGTCGCGCGCCCCGACTACTTCGTCGGCGAGGTCGACCGCGTTCGGTCGTCGCTGACCGAGGAGCAGCGCGCCTCCCCGCAGTACGCCGCCGACAACCACGAGGCGTGGGCGGCGTACTTCAAGCGCCGTCAGGAGCAACGCCTCGCCTCCACCAACGGGGCACCGGTGGTGGGGGGCGGCCGGTGGAACAGCGACGGTCGACGCCTGTGGTGGTCCGTCTCCGGCCGGACGCTCCGCGAGGTTCTCGCGCACCTAGAGGGCGGCAACAACCCGCCGCTCACATACCCGGCCGCCGCCCCGGTCCCCCGACGCGGCGCAGGGCAATGGATGCCAAGGAGGTTTGTCTCCGGCTCGTCGTCCTCGTCCCGCTCCTCCTCCCACTCCTCTTCCCACTCCTCCGGCTCTCCGGCAGTGTTCGGCGTCAAGGCTGAGCCTGCAGCGGGGACCGCGCTCGGCCGGCGCACCCGCTCGGCCGACATCGTCATCAACGAAGGCGGCGGCCGCGCCTCGTCCTCGGCTCCTCCCCGACTCGTCAAGCCGAAGACGGAGCCGGGGCTCCCCATCGTGAAGACGGAGCCGGGGCTCGCCGGCGGCGTCAAGGAGGAGGCGCTCGATGACGAAGCGGCCCTCAAATGGGCGCGCGACGACTGGCTGTAGACGGAGAGGGAACGCCAATATGCCGCCTTCGCGCGGTTCGAAGCTCGTCGCCGTGGCCGGCACGAGGGAGGCATCGTCGTCCTCGAGGACAGTGACGACGACGATGACGCGCCACCACCACCGGTCCGCCATGGAGACGCCGGGGAGGGGTCCAGCAGGGGCGGCCGCACCATCAAGAAGGAGAAGGCCGACGACTCCGAGGAGGACGACGGCGACTGGGCACGACTGATCGAATTCTTCGCCCCGTAGATGCTTTTTTAAATAATTTATGAAAACGCTGAACATGTTGAATATGAATGTCTAGTTTGCCGAATTTTAGCCGAACTTCGCCGAATTCTGATTTTTTAAAATTAAAAAAAAAACCGCGTCTGGGGCGACCCTGGGGCGAGCGGCTGGGAACCCGCTCGCCCCCTCACCCATTTTTTGCACCGGCTTGCCCCCAGGGGGCGCGTAAAAGCGCCGCCTGGGGGGCCAACGGCTGGAGATGCTCTTAGCACTTTAAATGCGCCTGGACCAACATCACTTTAGCAGACGCCCAAAAACGCGCGCACGAAAAGCACACAGTGCAAATTATGAAGCGCGCGCAATCCGGAGCCCAAAATATGCTGCGCGCGATAGCGTTTTTCAGCGCGCGCCCAAAACTTTTTAGCGCTACAGCATCTGCTGGAGCTGTTCGGCGTCAAAAAAACAAAATTTTAGTGCGCGGAGCTCTTTTTGGACGCATGTTGGAGATGCTCTTATAAGTTAACATGTTGCCAGTTGACACAAACGCGAGGACCATCTAAGTAAAATGAGATTCCAGATAACTGAAACATTTTCGTCGCAATAACGGTGGCGCTTGAGATATAATTTGGTTACAATCCGGCCTTAGCGATAGTATTATACTGGCTTACTCACAGCCCATTTAGCTAATACGAACGGACCTAAGATGTAAGTATTAAAAAGCTGAGTACATTTCATTTTCAATAAAAAACTTTTATTTCGAGGAACCAACAAGAGCATTGCATTTTCATAAAAGAAGAAAAGGAAAATTTATCTATAGAGCTGCAAATTTTGAGGCAAACTTGCCGAAACCGTACATTTCTTCTTACAAACATATTCACAAGATAACCATACGGAAAACAGTAGCGATGATTTAAAATAAATAGACATTCCTCGGTCACCTTGAAAATAGCAAAACCACCTTTTGTTTCCGGATTTAAAATTGGTTCAGGATGGTTTTCGTCTAACGTAGTTTCCTAAAAAAGTTCCACATGGAATCTTGTAATTTCTAGCAAATTCGGTGGCAACTTTAAAGCCAGATTTAGTCCAAACCATTTTGAATAGAACCACACTTAACAATTGGACAGTTTTCACATGATGGTCACATTCAAAGTAACATGACGCATTCGATTGGACATGTCGCAGAGGGCACATGGCGAAATAGAAGCCTATTTTTGTAGGACACATTCGGTGTGGCTGGTTTGAGGAGATAAACACTAGTAGAAAAAGGGTCATCTGTCCCGGTTGGTAAGGGCCTTTTGTCCCCGTTGTTGAACCGGGACTAAAGGGTCATTACTAATGCCCAAGCCCTTTAGTCCCGGTTCTTACATGAACCGGGACAGATGGGCCTCCACGTGGCCGCTGCGGCCAGCCCAGGCAGGAGGGCCTTTGGTCCCAGTTGGTGACACCAACCGGGACCAAAAGGCATCCACGCGTCAGCATTTCAGTGGCTGGGGTTTTTTTTTAAAGGGGGGAGGGTTTAGGGGGTAATTTAGGGTGTGTAAGCTAGCTAACAGAGAGAACTGTCCGCTCTTATTTCCGTGCTTGATTTACCAACGCTACTGCTATGGCTAAACATGGCTTAGATTAAAGTGAAGGCAACATGTGGTGCATGTCGAAAGTAATATTAATCATAACTTGATCAAGTTTGGATTAGTACTACTTTCGACATGCACTACATGCTTGTTGCCTTCACTTCATTCCAATCCATGTTCATTTCACCCACTGATATATAATAAATCTTCATGCCCGCATCATGCATCATCATAATAACAAGTCCTACTAATCATCATCATACAACTTCTACTCGTTATTAATAACAAGTCATACGATCATCATCCTCATAGTCATCGAACCAACCCTACTTAATTGTTCTTAGCACATGATCATCAGTATTAGGTAGGACCTAAATACCCTCTTTAAGGTAAAATAGCATAAAACAATATAGACCCCGACTCTCCATTATGGAGAATGGAGATCATCCTGTCTCCAATTTTTGCGCTTCGCTTCCTTTTGCTTCCAAGAACCTCCTTGCGACTGTCCATACATTTTTTTCATTCTTTGATTTTCATGTCTCCACTTCTTTTAGAAATCCGGTATGGACAGTTGAGATTCGTAGGATGACCTGGTTGTATGTTCAAAACATCAAGCCTACCATTCTGATACATCAAATGAGGCACACAATCCTTTGGGATTATCTGTTGAAAAACATAGTAATAACTTCATAGTTAGCAATGATGTACTAGTTTTAGAAGTATGTAAAAGATGCACGGATGTCGTAATAGTAAGAAATCTTACCAGGGTATTTCCATAGTAGTTACCGTAGTTCAACACGTGCACTAGTGGCACGTATTGACCATAATGTGGAGGAGTTTTACAATAGATATTGTAATTCTCAAGATCAGTACAAAATCCCACCAGATGAGTTTTCTCCTTATAAGTTAACTCAGAGCCATCGGTGTAGTAGGTTCTGTCTACCATGTTCCGCACATTGTTTGAACAATCAAAATAAGCTGTCAATGAAAATAAGCTGTCAATTATTTTGAAATGAACAATATAAATTAGCTAATAACTATGTTTGAGAAACTCACATAGCGGTAGAATTGGAGGCGTATCAACAAGGACCCAAATGTCCATATTGTCTTGCTCGATGTCAGGATCAGCAAGATCCATGGTGACAAGCATACCCTCATCAAAACCATACATCTTGCAAAATGCTTCCCAATTTTTTGCAACCAAAATGGGTTACGCTCTTAGAATTATACAGATTTACTTCAAATCTATATCATGATGGGTCCTTAGGTGAATTTTCTTTGTTTCCATACTTCCATGGTCTTCAAAACCCATCCTCTCCAAGACGTAGCGTCTTGCATGGCATGGGATAAGCTAGTCGAATTGTAAAAGATGAAATATACACGTTGAAATAGTTGAAGTCGTGCTTAACACTTGTCGTCGTTGCATACCATTTCAACATCGAAGGTCTCCTCCAGCTTAATACTGAAGCGCCAATCTTCGTCCAGGTGAGGCCTGTCGCACTGACATCGGTCGTCGTGGCACCAGTCGCACTCCCCCGGGAGACTTTCTTCGTCCGAGTACGACATTTCCTATGTTCATAATTCAAATATTAAACGTCTACAATTAAATATATGTACTAAAAAACCTAAGTTAGATCATTATTATTCATCACGGGTTGACTATCGGTTTGTCGAGTCTTTTCTTGAAAACTCTCAGCTCACGTGGTGTATACATTCGACCGTTGGTGATGGTCGCTCCTCCATTTGTCCCCGAGTGCATTACACGAAAATGTCTAGCACACGGGAACAAAGGAGAAGCGACCCCCACGACAACAGTCGGGATTCTTCGTCCTCTCATATATATGTGGTGGAACTCTCCCTCACTGATTCCTCTCTGACATTTGCGACCGTCGGTGATGGTAGCTCCTCTTTTCGTTCTCGAGTGCATTACACCAAATTGTCTAGCACACGGGAACGAAGGAGAAGCTACCCCCACGACAACAGTCGGGATTCTTCGTCCTCTCATATATGGTGGAGACTCGACAGACTTAAAGTCAACCCGAAATATCGTTTAATTATCTTTCTAAAAGAGGATTTGGCTGGTCTCACCTCGATGTCGGAGGGGGCGGTGACGGGGACGACGGCGGGGATGATGGAGGGGCCGGGGGCTCCTAGATTTCTGCGAAAACAAAAACCCTATAAGCTATCAACTAATCATATGCATACGCCTTGCATAGTGCTCTCCAATTTTAGCATTCAAAGTAGGAGTAGTTTTCTACTTTGAGCATTCAATAAGCAAAATCAAATCACAAAATAAAGTAGTATTCAAATTAGGATGCATTCAATTATAAGCAAAACTACATCATCTCCATGCGTCCGTACATCGTCGAATATTATCACTAATACACCTCGAATACTATCATACATATAGCATCGCTAGTACAGCTAGAACCATAGCGCCCGACGGGTATCGGCGTGGGCGGTGGACACCCAAAGGGACGGAACCATCACAGGATCATAGCTCCAGTGAGACCCCTGAAGAACCTGCCAGGTATTGTCGAACTTGCCCTCCAACGCAACCATGTAGCGACGGACGTGCTGGTCCTCCTCGCTGACACGGTGACGTACCACCTCTGCAGTGTCCGGAAGCCTCGGCACCGTCACTGGCCCACGCGACCGCCACCAAACAAGGATCAGGTCAACGCGGGCTGGCTCCTCACCAACCTAACGCCCACTGGAAGGTAGCACCTCCCAAAACCAGCCCGGCGGAGCCCAGTCCCGTACATGGCCCCTCTGATCAAGCCGGCCTCCTCCGCCGAGTCGACGACGAGGATGCGGGATAGGCATCGTCAACGTCGATGCGGGAATAATTGCTTTAACTAAAAAAAACAAACTAGTTTTATTAATTTCCTTGGTAAAAATAAACTACTTCTATAGTAAAATAAACTAGTTTTGTTAAATCAATTAGTTCAACTACTAATTAAGCACTTACTATAAATAAAATAAAGTAGTACTTACTAAAAATAAACTACTTCTATATATAGTAAAATAAAGTAGTTTTATTAATTAATAAACTAGTTCAACTAAAAATAAACTAACTTTAAATGCACTAACAGTAGAACTAATAACCTAAAATGCACTAAATCAACTAACCTTAAATGTAACTTTTGCAACACAATTTTTTCCTCTCCTCTTCTAACCATAAACATTGAACAAAAATAAAACTATACAACCTAAAAATGCTATGAACAAAAAACTATGAACAAAAAAAACTATGAACACATACACATACATCCATCCATATACATGCATATCCATCCATCCATCCATACATACATACATACATACATCCATATACATAGATACATATAAAAACAGGGGCGGCGGCGTGGCACAGGGGGGGGGGGGGGGGGCGGCGGCAGCCACGGCAGCGCACGGATCGGGATGGGAAGGGGCTCACTGGGGGCTCGAGGCAGGACGGCGACGAGGCTGGTGACGAGGACGACGACGAGGTCGGCGACGATGACGGCGACGAGGACGGCGGGCTCGTGGGGGAGGGGTTACGCGCGCGGCGAGGGCTCGGGGAGGAGCGGCTCGGGGGCGGCGATGGCGACGGTGAGGACGCCGTCGACAGCGGGTCAGGGGCGGGGCGACGGCATCGGGGCAGGGGCTCGGGGCGGCGACGACGACGACGAGGAACGGCCTGGCGGCGTCGGGGGGAATGGGAGCAGTTGGCGAAATTTTCACAAGTGCTACCTTATATAGCAAAACCAATGGTACCGGTTCGTGGCATCAACCGGTACCAATTCCCACCTATGGTCCCGGTTAGTGCCACGAACCGGGACCAAAGGTCTTTTTTCGGCAGCCCAAAGGGCGGGAAACTGAGGCCTATGGTCCCGGTTGGTGGCACGAACCGGGACCATTGGTGGGCATTGGTACCGGTTGGTGCCATGAACCGGTACAAATGCCCACCTATGGTCCCGGTTGGTGGCATGAATCAGGACCATAGGCCTTGTGCTGGCATGGTGCGGTGGGAAGTTTAGTCCCACCTCGCTAGTTGAGAGGGGCTCGGAGTGGTTTATAAGCTTTGCTGCCGCCACCCTCTCGAGCTCCTCTCTATTGCAGGCTTACGGGCCTAATCTCTACTTTGCCACGCCTGTTGGGCCTATTGGGCCTTCTGCGGGCCTGAATCCTGGCCCATTGTAGGGTTTCAAGTCGTATTCAGGCCGTGGTGGTCCAGTAGGTGGCATTTTTTCCTTTTTTCCTTTTTCTTTTTTTATTTCTACTTAAAACTGAATACTTATAGTTTTTTAGTGATTTCTTTTTTGCTTTTAGGTCACAAAAATTATAAACTTTCTGTTAATGCCATTAGTTTTAAAATTTATTTTTTAAAATGTATGTGAATAACTAGTTTTATGAATAAATTTACTATAAAAATAGATTTTTGAGTGATTCCATTTCCTGCTATTTAATATTAATATGTTTTATCATTATACTCAATTTGGGAATTTTAGGTTATTTTAAATATCTATTTTAATCAAAACCAGATTTTGTTAATTTTTTTGCTATTAAATTCTTTTTGCTATTAATGTTTTGTCCTATAAGACCCGGAAATTGAAAAGCATTTCAAATGAACTCCGAAAATGTTGAAAATTGGCATGGTATCATCACTTCACCCACATAGCATGTGCAAGAAAGTTGAGAGGGTTACGGCAAAAACTAGATGCACTTCGTGTACAAAACGGACAATCTCTTTCAAAGTATCAGGGTTTCAGACGAAAGCTCATCTGTTACAAAGGGATATCATTTTTTGAACTTATCTGAACTCCAAACTTCTTGTGTGTTCAAAATGCACCATTCAAAGCAACATCATCAATTTTCAACCCTTTCTGACTTCATTTGTTATTTTCCATGCATTTACTGATTATTTTGAGCTAGAAGACCCTGAAATTGAAAAGCACTAGAAATGAACTCTGAAAAGAATGAAAGTTGGCATGGTATCATCATTTCACCCACATAGCATGTGCAAAAAAGTAGAGAGGGTTACTGCAAAAACTGGATGCACTTCGTGTACAAAACGGACAATCTGTTTCGAAGTATCAGGATTTCATACGGAAACTCGTCTGTTACAAAGGGATTTCATTTTTTAAAACTTATTTGAACTCCTGACTTTTTGTGTGTTCAAAATGCACCATTCAAAGCCACATCATCAATTTTCAATCCTTTCTGACTTCATTTGTTATTTTTCATGCATTTACTAATTATTTTGAGCTATAAGACCCTAAAATTGAAAAGCATTTCAAAATGAACTCTGAAAATGTTGAAAGTTGGCATGGTATCATCATTTCATCCACCTAGCATGTGCAAGAAAGTAGAGAGGGTCCCGGCAAAAGGTGGATGCACTTCATGTACAAAACGGACAATCTCTTTCAAAGTATCAGGATTTCATACGGAAACTCGTCTGTTACAAAGGGATTTCATTTTTTAAAACTTATTTGAACTCCTGACTTTTTGTGTGTTCAAAATGCACCATTCAAAGCCACATCATCATTTTTCAATCCTTTCCGACTTCATTTGTTATTTTTCATGCATTTACTAATTATTTTGAGCTATAAGACCCTAAAATTGAAAAGCATTTCAAATGAACTCTGAAAAGGTTGAAAGTTGGCATGGTATCATCATTTCCTCCACATAGCATGTGCAAGAAAGTAGAGATGGTTATGGCAAAAACTGGATGCACTTCGTGTACAAAACGGACAATCTATTTCGAAGTATCAGGATTTCATACGGAAACTCGTCTGTTACAAAGGGATTTCATGTTTTAAAACTTATTTGAACTCCTGACTTTTGTGTGTGTTCAAAATGCACCATTCAAAGCCACATCATCATTTTTAGATCCTTTCTGACTTCATTTGTTATTTTTCATGCATTTACTAATTATTTTGAGCTATAAGACCCTAAAATTGAAAAGCATTTCAAATGAACTCTGAAAAGGTTGAAAGTTGGCATGGTATCATCATTTCATCCACACAGCATGTGCAAGAAAGTTGAGAGGGTCCCGGCAAAAGGTGGATGCACTTCCTGTACAAAACGGACAATCTCTTTAAAAGTATCAGGATTTCATACGGAAACTCGTCTGTTACAAAGGGATTTCATTTTTTAAAACTTATTTGAACTCCTGACTTTTTGTGTGTTCAAAATGCACCATTCAAAGCCACATCATCATTTTTCAATCCTTTCCGACTTCATTTGTTATTTTTCATGCATTTACTAATTATTTTGAGCTATAAGACCCTAAAATTGAAAAGCATTTCAAATGAACTCTGAAAAGGTTGAAAGTTGGCATGGTATCATCATTTCCTCCACATAGCATGTGCAAGAAAGTAGAGATGGTTATGGCAAAAACTGGATGCACTTCGTGTACAAAACGGACAATCTATTTCGAAGTATCAGGATTTCATACGGAAACTCGTCTGTTACAAAGGGATTTCATGTTTTAAAACTTATTTGAACTCCTGACTTTTGTGTGTGTTCAAAATGCACCATTCAAAGCCACATCATCATTTTTAGATCCTTTCTGACTTCATTTGTTATTTTTCATGCATTTACTATTTATTTTGAGCTATAAGACCCTAAAATTGAAAAGCATTTCAAATGAACTCTGAAAAGGTTGAAAGTTGGCATGGTATCATCATTTCATCCACATAGCATGTGCAAGAAAGTTGAGAGGGTCCCGGCAAAAGGTGGATGCATTTCCTGTACAAAACGGACAATCTCTTTCAAAGTATCAGGATTTCATACGGAAACTCGTCTGTTACAAAGGGATTTCATTTTTTAAAATTCATTTGAACTCCTGAATTTTTGTGTGTTCAAAATGCACCATTCAAAGCCACATCATCATTTTTCAATCTTTTCTGACTTCATTTGTTATTTTTCATGCATTTACTAATTATTTTGAGCTATAAGACCCTAAAATTGAAAAGCATTCCAAATGAACTCTGAAAAGGTTGAAAGTTGGCATGGTATCATCATTTCATCCACATAGCATGTGCAAGAAAGTAGAGCTGGTTACGGCAAAAACTGGATGCACTTCGTGTACAAAACGGACAATCTGTTTCGAAGTATCAGGATTTCATACGGAATTTCGTCTGTTACAAAGGGATTTCATTTTTTTAAACTTATTTGAACTCCTGACTTTTTTGTGTTCAAAATGCACCATTCAAAGCCACATCATCATTTTTCAATCCTTTCTGACTTCATTTGTAATTTTTCTTGCATTTACTAATTATTTTGAGCTATAAGACCCTAAAATTGAAAAGCATTTCAAATGAACTCTGAAAAGGTTTAAAGTTGGCATGGTATCATCATTTCATCCACACAGCATGTGCAAGAAAGTTGAGAGGGTCCCGGCAAAAGGTGGATGCACTTCGTGTACAAAACGGACAATCTCTTTCAAAGTATCAGGATTTCATACGGAAACTCGTCTGTTACAAAGGGATTTCATTTTTTAAAACTGATTTGAACTCCTGACTTTTCGTCTGTTCAAAATGCACCATTCAAAGCCACATCATCAATTTTCAATCCTTTCTGACTTCATTTGTTATTTTTCATGCATTTACTAATTATTTTGAGCTATATGACCCTAAAATTGAAAAGCATTTCAAATGAACTCTGAAAAGGTTGAAAGTTGGCATGGTATCATCATTTCATCCACATAGCATGTGCAAGAAAGTTGAGAGGGTCCCGACAAAAGGTGGATGCACTTCGTGTACAAAACGGACAATCTCTTTCAAAGTATCAGGATTTCATACGGAAACTCGTCTGTTACAAAGGGATTTCATTTTTTAAAACTTATTTGAACTCCTGACTTTTTGTGTGTTCAAAATGCACCATTCAAAGCCACATCATTATTTTACAATCCTTTCTGACTTCATTTGTTATTTTTCATGCATTTACTAAATATTTTGAGCTATAGGACCCTAAAACTGAAAAGCATTTCAAATGAACTCTGAAAAGGTTGAAAGTTGGCATGGTATCATCATTTCACCCACATAGCATGTGCTAAAAAGTTGAGAGGGCCCCGAAAAAAGGTGGATGCACTTCGTGAACAAAATGGACAATCTCTTTCGAAGTATCAGGGTTTCGGACAAAAACTCATCTGTTACAAAGGGATTTTATTTTCTTGAACTTATTTGAACTCCAGACTTTTTGTGTGTTCAAAATGAACCATTAAAAGCAGAGACTGATTTTGAATGGTGCATATTCAACACACAAAAAGTCTGTAAAGATCGCCAACCCCAACATAAAAAAATGAGCATAGATGCGCCTATAGAGAGAATTCAACCTAAATTCATAATAAATTTCTGTGAATTTCAGAGAAATTCACTCTGAATTTAGGTCAAATTCCCTGTATAAGGGCATCTATTTTCATTTTGAGAGGAGCTCAACAAGGCAGAGAGGGACGGGCTTATAAACCGGTGTGAGCGCCCTTCGGTTGGCGAGGTGGGACTAAACTCTAACCGCAACGAGGACCAACCCTTTAGTCCCAGTTTGTGGCACAAACCGAGACTAATGGTCATGGGCCAGGGGCGAGGCGCATTGGTCCCGGTTCATGCGTGGAATCGGGACCAAAAGGTCCAGACGAACTGGGACCAGTGGCCCACATGGCCCGGCCGGCCCCCTGGGCTCACGAACCGGGACTAATGCACCCCATGGGTCCCGGTTCATGCAGAACCGGGACTAATGGGCTGGCCAGGCCCAAACGAAAGCCCTGTTTTCTACTAGTGAAAGCCAAATCGTCTAACCCCCGCCGTTCTGGTTGATTCATTGTATCTATATTATCACTCTTAGATGTTGTTCCAACCTGGGGCTATGGGTGGGCAACATGTAATCAAGGCCAGCTTATAACTCCAAGAGCAAAAGGCTAACCCCAACCTGCCCTAAGAGCAAGTACAATAGACTGACATAAGCGGGAGATAAGAGATGCCACATAAGATTTATGCTTAGTTGGAGGGGAGAAAAGATGAGAGATAAGTGAAACGAGCTATAAACTTGCAGTCGGCTGTAGCACGAACTCTAACACCCTTTGTGAGAGAAGGAGGTGGACCATATATTAATGGTATAAACACTACTAGTTTGACTAACTATTGTATGAGTGAGCTATCGGATTGTCCATAAGTGACATGGCAACTCCATATAGTCTATTGTTGGCTATACTATTAACCATGCTCTAAGCCTCTAACAGAAAACAACAATTTGGTTCAAGACTGGTCGGTCCACATTACACTTGCCTTCGCCATAAT
Source organism: Triticum aestivum (assembly GCF_018294505.1). NCBI lineage: Eukaryota > Viridiplantae > Streptophyta > Magnoliopsida > Poales > Poaceae > Triticum > Triticum aestivum. The sequence continues at coordinate 559,480,673 of NC_057799.1, forward strand.
ACATTGGTATGTGGGCCAGTTCTTTCAAGTCCTAGGCAACCTAAAAATCTATTAAGTCGGATGCAGTGACACACGAAAACATCCTTTAACCTAAAAAATGTGTTTCAAAATAAAAAGAATTAATTGTGCTAAATCTGATGCAGTGACACAAAGAAACATGCTTCAACATGTTGCTTTGTCACAAATATCATATTCAATCTGTTAAACTTATTTGTACCCTAGCCGAGACAATTGATCTACAATTTTGTTCTAATGAACATCAACATGTAGAGGAATAAAACTACAAAATGAGCTAACGTTACCATCTCAACCGATGCAACGTAAAAGCTCCGAGTTATTAATTATGGGTGATCTATCTCTCTATGAGGCTTACATTTTATGGACGTATACACCATCCAATTGATGCATTGTCCTGTTTCTGTCTGATATCTTGTTAGTTGGGGTAGGAAGTTGTTTTTGCAGTGTTGAAAGGTGATGGAGCTAGCTCAAGCACCTTGAGACCGACGCGCGGCCTTCTAGAGCTGACACCGAAGGATAGACGAAGAGTACTATCTCCGGTCATGTAACAACATTGATTAAATCTAATGACAGTGTTAAGTCTGTACAAGTGATGCCTTCATCGGTGACTTGGCGCTCTATCTGATCGATACAATCGCAGCAAAAGCTCGTTTATAGTTAGCAGTTTGGTAGGTTAAAGGCTTGCCCGATGTTTGAAGCCATTGACTTGTCCCAACAAAAGAAGGAACGGAGAAGGATTGATGTGATTGATCAATATGATTATTGGGTTATTCTGTCCTTCGAGCTTTAAGGAAGTCCTTTGTGTCGTTTCAATGGATAATGACTGGTAGCATTTTTTAAGCAGAAGGTTAAACGAACTGTGCTGACTTTTGCTGCTCGTGCAAACTAGAGACTATATGTCCTCTCCGCTGGGCTTCTTGGAGCTGAATAGGAAATGGAGTGGAACTATTCATTTTACGAGGTAAAGGGAGTTTTATTGCAAGGTAAGTGTTACAGTCCAAAGGCTACAGATCCTCAATACAAGGTGGAGCCGAGACCAACCACACAGCAGTTGTACTCTCGGTACGGTTATATTTGGCTAGCCGATCTGCAACTCTATTTTGGCTACGAAGAATTTTCTGAACGGCAACAGGAAGTGTAGAATGCTGAATGGCCAAGGGCATGATCGCATGTATTTCACTATTGAGCGGCAAAGGCATTTTCCAGTGTGAATGACCGAAAACTGACACTTAGCAGGACCTAGCCTGTGGTCATATTGGCTAATTATGATCAATGAGGTAAAAGGTGAAACGGCGAATCTAAGCGAAGTCAACATGAATCTTTTGCGGAGAGTTTTTGTAGACGCACAAAATGATGGCGTTACATGGTCTCGATCGGTGAAAATGATCGATGGGATTATGATGACGGCAACAATTGACGAAGGGAGACAGGAGGAACGATGGCGAAATATCTGTTTTACTTAGCCCTGCACGAAACCCCCACGAACTGCAAAATGCTTGTGAATGCGGGCAACCGGTGAAGATTCTACCCGAAGCTACCCCTCTGCTAAACCCTATAATAAACCTTAAAAAACAGTAACTGATGGATCGGGTCGCTGATAAAGGGAAACGTAATTGACTGCCGTTCGTCGGGTCACCACCGCATGCACCTTGAAAAATGGCGACGCACGTCTCGCCGTCGCCGGCCGGCGAGAGATTTCACGCACGCACGCACGCCGTGTTTACCGAAGCGACGACGCCGACGTGCCAACCAAACCACTATGCAGTACCTGTACCGGCTGGCGGACGTAGCCCTCGGACCTCGGTGGCTCCTCGCTCCCGCAGGGGAATGTTATGCGTGCGGTGCGTTTTCCATGTGAAAAAGGTCAGGCGAAGGCTTTGTCGCTGTGACCGTGAGACTGTAATGATATGCTTTGATTTTAACCTGGAGGATGTGCCAGTCGCTAACCGCCGCAGAGAAACGCCGGAGTGCTTGGATACGACAGGCGATGCTGACAGTAGGAGCTAGACCTTCTTCTTCTTCTTCTTCCAAGAACACCCGGGCAGCTGCTTGTGCTGGGACCTTTTGCCTAGTCAAGTACGGGACGAGGACTGTCAAAAGTACGGAGCCGGACGGGACGGCGTATCCATAACGGTCCCTCTTCCATATCCACCACGAGAAAAAGAGAACGTAGTAATCTGTCCTTGATTCTTTTTGGAGCAAAATTCCCTTGATTCTTGAGTGATTTGATAAACTAACACATTTTCCTCTTCTATCGTTGTTTCTGCGAAAAAATGACATTTTTTTTCAAGAGCAAACAAAATATTTGCGTCATCCATTAATTTAGAAGAAAAGAGTTGCCCAGTTAATTATCGAAAAATTAGGCGAATCTCTCCCGTCAGCCCGAGAACCCTAGCTGCCACCGGCTACCACCTCCCACATCAACCACCTCCCCTCGCTACTGCCAGAGGGCGTTGCCAAGCAAAGCCCACCTGGCATCGGCGGCAGTGCGGTCTTTTGTTCGTTTCCCTCTCGCACAGTTCAAGTGGTGCGGGTAGCTCAACTAGGCGGGGGCCTGGGTTCGGTGCGGTGACGTTAGGCTTCAGAGGTGCTAGGCGTCTCAATGGTGGAGGCGTGAGGCCACGGTGATCGCAGAGGGATGTGCGTGAGGGACTAGTGTGGTGGACTGGCGCGAACATGGCTGCCTCGCGGTGCAGCGACGCGGGTTGCAGACGTTATGGGATGGAATGGAGGTGAAGGCGCACCGGTTCCATGCTGGCGTAGGGATTTTAATTATCTTGCTCAAACTTTATAAACTCTTGTCGAGTATATAAAAATATATCAATTTTCATAGTATGAATATATACAATAGAGAAAAGTATACTTTTCAACCCTCAAGATTACCAAAAGTATACATCTAGTCCCTCAACAATTTTTGAGCGACATTTGGTCCCTCAAGTCTCAAAACCAGACACAATTAGTCCAAAACTAGACTAGTGTAGAAAACTAGCCACCTTTCTCGATTTTTCTCTCTTCTCAAGTTGCGTCATCTACCCGCCCGTCACCTAGGAAAACCGACCACCTATTTGCGCCGCCACTCACACCCTACCCCCACCAAACCATCCTTTTGTGCTGTTGTTCGTGCGTTGCCGTGCCATTCACCTGCCCCAACCCTAGTCGGGCACCGCCCTGCCACACCCCGCCTGCATCACCTCACCACACCCCGGCCGCATGATACGTCTCCAACGTATCTATAATTTTTTATTGTTCCATGCTATTATATTATCTGTTTTGGATGTTTTATATGCATTAATATGCTATTTTATATTATTTTTAGGACTAACCTATTAACCCAGAGCTCAGTGCCAGTTTCTATTTTTTCTTTGTTTTTGAGTTTCACAGAAAAGGAATATCAAACGGAGTCCAAACGGAATAAAACTTTACGATGATTTTTCTTGGACCAGAAGACACACGTAGGACTTCGAGACCAAGGAAAAGGAGTCCCGAAGCGACGGCAAGGGTGCAGGGCGCGCCCCGGGGGGGGGGTGCCCCCTGCCTTGTGGGTCCCTCGGAGCTCCTCTAACCGTATTTTTCGGCCTATAAATTCTCAAATATTCCTAAACCACCAGAAGCGTCCACAAAAATACTTTTCCGCCGCCGCAAGCCTCTGTTCCTGTAAGATCCCATCTTGGGGCCTTTTTCGGCGATCTACCGAAGGGGGATTTGATCACAGAGGGCATCTACATGAACCCTATTGCTCTTCCGATGAAGCGTGAGTAGTTTACCTCAGACCTACGGGTCCATAACTAGTAGCTAGATGGCTTCTTCTCTATCTATGATCTTCAATACCATGTTCTCCTCGATGTTCTTTGAGTTCTATTCGATGTAATATTCTTTTGCGGTGTGTTTGTCGAGATCCGATGAATTGTGGATTTATGATCAGATTATCTATGAATATTATTTGAATCTTCTCTGAATTCTTATATGCATAATTTGATATCTTTGTATTTCTCTTCGAATTATCGGTTTGGTTTGGCCAACTAGATTGGTATTTCTTTCAATGGGAGAGGTGCTTAGTTTTGGGTTCAATCTTGCGGTGTCCTCACCCAGTGAAAAAGTAGGGGTAGCGAGGCACGTATTTGTATTATTGCCATCAAGGATAAAAAGATGGGGTTTTCATCATATCGCTTGACTTTATCCCTCTGCATCATGTCAGCTTACTTAATGCGTTACTCTGTTCTCTTGAACTTAATACTTTAGATGCATGCAGGAGTCGGTCGATGGGTGGAGTAATAGTAGTAGATGCAGAATCGTTTCGGTCTACTTGACACGGACGTGATGCCTATATTCATAATCATTGCCTTGGATATCGTTATAACTTTGCGTTTTTATATCAATTGCTCGACAGTAATTTGTCCACCCACCGTATTATTTTCCTTCAAGAGAGAAGCCTCTAGTGAAACCTATGGCCCCAGAGTCTATTTCCCTTATTTATTTTCAGATCTATAAACCAAAAAACCCAAAAATATCTTGCTGCAATTTATTTTGTTTTACGTTTTAGTTATCTTTATATCTATCTCTATCAGATCTCACTATTGCAATGGACCGTGAAGGGATTGACAACCCTTTATCGCGTTGGGTGCAAGTGTTTGATTGTTTGTGTAGGTGTATAGATTGGAGACTTGCTTGTGCCTCCTACTGGATTGATACCTTGGTTCTATAACTGAGGGAAATACTTATCTCTACTTTGCTGCATCACCCTTTCGTCTTCAAGGAAAAAACCAACGTAAGCTCAAGAAGTAGCAGGAAGAATTTCTGGCGCCGTTGCCGGGGAGGTTCTACATCAAGCCTACCAAGTACCCATCATAAACTCTCATCTCTTGCATTACATTATTTGCCATTTGCCTCTCGTTTTCCTCTCCTCCACTTCTAATTAAAACGAGTTTCAGAAAATACAAAAAGATTTGCCTTTTTATTCACCCTTCCTTCATTCGTCTTTTCGTTTGCTTATGTGTTAGATTGCTTGCTTTGTCACGATGACTCAAGAGAATACGAAGTTGTGTGATTTTTCCAACACTAATAATAATGATTTTATTAGTACCCCGATTGCTCCCGCCACTAGTGCGGAATCTTATGAAATTAATGCTGCTTTGCTGAATCTTGTTATGAAAGAACAATTTTCTGGCCTTCCTAGTGAAGATGCCGCATCCCATCTAAATACTTTCGTTGAATTGTGTGATATGAAAAAGAAGAAAGATGTGGATAATTATATTGTTAAATTGAAGCTATTTCCATTCTCACTACGAGATCGTGCTAAAACTTGGTTTTCATCTTACCTAAAAATAGTATTGATTCATGGAATAAGTGTAAAGATGCTTTTATTTCCAAGTATTTTCCTCCTACTAAGATCATCTCCCTTAGGAACGTTATAATGAATTTTAAGAACTTGATCATGAGCATGTTGCACAATCTTGGGAGAGGATGAAATTGATGATCAGAAATTGCCCTACGCATGGTTTGAGTTTATGGATGATTATACAAAAAAATATGCCGGATTGAATTTTGCATATAGAAATCTTTTGGATTCCGCCGCGGGTGGTACTTTTATGGAAATCACATTAGGATAAGCTACTAAATTCCTAGATAATATTATGGCAAATTACTCTCAATGACATACCGAAAGATCTTACACTAGTAAAAAAGTGCATGCAATTTAAGAAATAAATACTTTGAGTGGAAAGATGGATAAATTAATGAAATTGTTTGCTAGTAAAAGTGCTCCTATTGATCCTAATGATATGCCTTTTGTATTCCTTAATTGGAATAATAATGAATCTATGGATGTGAATTTTGTTGGTAGGAACAATTTTGGTAATAACGCGTATAGAGGTAATTTCAACCCTAGGCCGTTTCCTAGTAATTCCTCTAATAATTATGGTAATTCCTACAGCAATTCTTATGGAAATTATAATAAGATGCCCTCTGATCTTGAGAACAATATTAAAGAATTTATTAGTTCCCAAAAAGTTTTCAATGCTATGGTTGAAGAAAAATTGCTCAAGATTGATGATTTGGCTAGGAACGTTGATAGAATTTCGCCTGAGATTGATTCTTTGAAATTTGATCTATTCCACCCAAGCATGATATTAATGAGTCTTTAAAAGCTATAAGAATTTCTATTGATGAATGTAAAGAAAGAACCGCTAGGATGCGTGCTAAGCGAGATCGGCTTGTAAAAGTTTGTTCTTCAATTTCTCAAGAATATAATGATGAAGATCTTAAGGTTTCTAATATAAATCTTGATAAATATGGGACTGGAGATGAGTCAACTTTAGCTAGAAGGCGTCCCAATGATTCGGAGCTTATAGATCTTGATGCAAAAATTGATAAAAGTGGGATTGAAGAGGTCAAAACTTTAAGTAGCAATGAACCCACTCAAGGACTTTAATTATGATAATTGTTCTTTAATAGATAGTATTTCCTTATTGCGATCCATCTTGAATTCTCCTCATGCTTATAATCAAAATAAAGCTTTTACTAAACATATCGTTGATGCTATGATGAAATCTTTTGAAGAAAAACTTGAGTTGGAAGTTTCTATCCCTAGAAAGCTTTATGATGAGTGGGAACCTACTATTAAGATTAAAATTAAAGATATGAGTACCATGCTTTGTGTGATTTGGGTGCTAGCGTTTCCACGATTCCAAAACCTTTATGTGATGTGCTAGGTTTCCGTGAATTTGATGATTCCTATTTAAATTTGCATCTAATGGATTCCACTATTAAAAACCTATGGGAAGGATTAATGATGTTCTTATTGTTGCAAATAGGAATTATGTGCCCGTAGATTTCATTGTTCTTGATATAGATTGCAATCCTAAAAGCCCTATTATTCTTTATAGACCTTTCCTTAGAACGATTGGCGCAACTATTGATATGAAAGAAGGAAATATTATATTTCAATTTCCATTAAGAAAGGGCATGGAACACTTTCCAAGAAATAAATTAAGTTACCATATGAATCTATTATGAGAGCTACTTATGGATTGCATAGTAAAGATGGCAATGCCTAGATCTATTGCATTATGCCTAGCTAGGGGTGTTAAACAATAGCGCTTGTTGGGAGGCAACCCAATTTTATTTTTATGTTTTTTGTTTTGCTTCTATTCTTGAATAAAATACATATTGTTACCTCTGTATTAATTGTGTTTTGGTGTTTTAATTAGTGTTTGAGCCGAGTAAGACCTTTGGGATGGCTTACGGTGATAGTTGATTTGATCATGCTGAAAAACAGAAACTTTTGCGCCCAGTAAAACAATTTTTAGAAATCACATAAGTGTGCTTTTGATCTGAATTTTTTACACAAGATTTATATAAAAATTGTACAGGTTGTCCTAATGTTTCATAATATTTGGAGTTAAAGAAGTATTCGAAGTTTACAGATTACTACAGACTGTTCTGTTTTTGACAGATTCTGTTTTCTATGTGTTGTTTGCCTATTTTGATGAATCTATGGGTAGTATCGGGAGGTATGAACCATGGAGAAGTTGGAATACAGTAGATATTACACCAATATAAATAAAGTATGAGTTCACAATAGTACCAAAAGTGGTGATTTATTTTCTTATACTAACGGATCTCATGAGTTTTCTGTTGAGTTTTGTGTTATGAAGTTTTCAAGTTTTGGGTAAAGATTTGATGGACTATGGAATACGGAGTGGCAAGAGCCTAAGCTTGGGGATTCCCAAGGCACCCCAAGGTAATATTCAAGGACAACCAAGATCCTAAGCTTGGGGATGCCCCATAAGGCATCCCCTCTTTCGTCTTCAATCCATTGGTAAATTTACTTGAGGCTATATTTTTATTCACCACATGATATGTGTTTTGCTTGGAGCGTCTTGTATGATATGAGTCTTTGATTTTTAGTTTGCCACAATCATCCTTGTTGTACACACCTTTTTGAGAGGGACACGCTTAAATCGTGAATTTATTAGAATACTCTATGTGCTTCACTTATATCTTTTGAGCTAGGCGATATGCTCTAGTACTTCACTTATATATTTTTAGAGCACGGTGGTGGTTTTATTTTATAGAAATTGTTGAACTCTCATGCTTCACTTATATTATTTTGAGAGTCTCTCTAAACAGCATGGTAATTTTCTTAGGTTATGAATTTAGTCCTAATATGAGGGGCATCCAAGAGGGGTATAATAAAAACTTTCATATTAAGTGCATTGAATACTATGAGAAGTTTGATTCCTTATGATTGTTTTGAGATATGAAAATGGTGATATTAGAGACATGCTAGTAAGTAATTATGGATTGGTAGAAATACTTGTGTTAAAATTTGTGATTCACATAGCATGCACATATGGTGAACCGTTATGTGATGAAGTCGGAGCATGATTTATTTTTTGATTGCCATCCTTGGTGTGGAGGTCGGGATCGCGCGATGGTTAACTCCTACCAACCCTTCCCCTAGGAGCATGCGTGTAGTACTTTGTTTCGATAGCTAATTGACTTTTGCAATAAGTATGTGAGTTCTTTATGACTAATGTTGAGTCCATGGATTATACGCACTCTCACCCTTCCACCATTGCTAGCCTCTCTAGTACCGCGCAACTTTCGCGGGTGCATTACACCCACCATATATCCTTCCTCAAAACAGCCACCATACCTACCTATTGTGGCATTTCCATAGCCATTCCGAGATATATAGCCATGCAACTTCCACCGTTCTGTTTTATTATGACACACACCATCATTGTCATATTGTTCTCATATGCATGAGGCATTCATATAGAGTCACATTTTGTTCTAGGTATCGAGTTGTAATTCTTGAGTTGTAAGTAAATAAAAGTGTGATGATCATCATTATTAGAGCATTGCCCCATGTGAGGAAAGGATGATGGAAGCTATGATTCCCTCACAAGTTGGGATGAGTCTCCGGACTTTACGAAAATAAAAGAGGCCAAAGAAGCGCAAATAAAAAAAGAGGCCAAAGAAGCCCACCAAAAAGAAAAAAGGAATAAAGGGAAATAAAAAAATATAAAAATGAGAGAAAAGAGAGAAGGGACAATGTTACTATCCTTTTTCCACACTTGTGCTTCAAAGTAGCACCATGATCTCCATGATAGAGAGTCTCCTATATTGTCACCTTCATATACTAGTGGGAATTTTCCATTATAGAACTTGGCTTGTATATTCCCATGATTGGCTTCCTCAAATTGCCCTAGGTCTTCGTGAGCAAGCGAGTTGGATGCACACCCACTTAGTTTCTTTTGAGTTTGCATACACTTATAGCTCTAGTGCATCTATTGCATGGCAATCCCTACTCACTCAGATTGATATCTATTGATGAGGCATCTCCATAGCCTGTTGATACGCCTAGTTGATGTGAGACTATCTCCTTCCTTTTTGTCTTCTCCACAACCACCATATTCTATTCCACCTATAGTGCTATATCCATGGCTCACGCTTATGTATTGCGTGAAAGTTGAAAAGGTTTGAGAAATAAAAGTATGAAACAATTGCTTGGCTAACATCAGGGATGTGCATGATGAAATACTTTGTGTGATGTAGATGGAGCATAGCCAGACCATATGATTTTTTAGGGATAACTTTCTTTGGCCATGTTATTTTGAGAAGACATGATTGCTTCATTAGTATGCTTGAAGTATTATTGTTTTTATGTCAATATTAAACTTTTGTTTTGAATCTTATGGATCTGAATATTCATGCCAGAATAAAGAAAATTACATGGATAAATATGTTAGGTAGCATTCCACATCAAAAATTCTATTTTTATCATTTACCTACTCGAGGATGAGCAGGAATTAAGCTTGGGGATGCTTGACACGTCTCCAACGTATCTATAATTTTTGATTGTTCCATGCTATTATATTATCTGTTTTGGATGTTTTATATGCATTAATATGCTATTTTATATTATTTTTGGGACTAACCTATTAACCCAGAGCCCAGTGCCAGTTTCTGTTTTTCTCCTTGTTTTTGAGTTTCGCAGAAAAGGAATATCAAACGGAGTCCAAACGGAATAAAACTTTACGATGAGTTTTCTTGGACCAGAAGACACACGTAGGACTTGGAGACCAAGGAAAAGGAGTCCCGAAGCGACGACAAGGGTGCAGGGCGCGCCCCCTGCCTTGTGGGTCCCTCGGAGCTCCTCTAACCCTATTCTTGGCCTATAAATTCCCAAATATTCCCAAACCACCAGAAGCGTCCACAAAAATACTTTTCCGCCGCCGCAAGCCTCTGTTCCCGTGAGATCCCATCTTGGGGCCTTTTCCGGCGATCTGTCGGAGGGGGATTCGATCACGGAGGGCATCTACATCAACCCTATTGCCCCGATGAAGCGTGAGGAGTTTACCTCAGACCTACGGGTCCATAGCTAGTAGCTAGATAGATGGCTTCTTCTCTCTCTATGATCTTCAATACCATGTTATCCTCGATGTTCTTGGAGTTCTATCCGATGTAATATTCTTTTGCGGTGTGTTTGTCGAGATCCGACGAATTGTGGATTTATGATCAGATTATCTATGAATATTATTTAAATCTTCTCTGAATTCTTATATGTGTGATTTGATATCTTTGTATTTCTGTTCGAATTATCGGTTTGGTTTGGCCAACTAGATTGGTATTTCTTGCAATGGGAGAGGTGCTTAGTTTTGGGTTCAATCTGGCGGTGTCCTCACCCAGTGACAAAGTAGGGGTAGCGAGGCACGTATTTGTATTGTTGCCATCAAGGATAAAAAGATGGGGTTTTCATCATATTGCTTGAGTTTACCCCTCTACATAATGTCATCTTACTTAATGCGTTACTCTGTTCTCTTGAACTTAATACTCTAGATCAGGCAGGAGTCGCTCGATGTGTGGAGTAATAGTAGTAGATGCAGAATCGTTTCGGTCTACTTGACACGGACATGATGCCTATATTCATAATCATTGCCTTGGACATCGTCATAACTTTGCGCTTTTCTATCAATTGCTCGACAGTAATTTGTTCACCCACCGTATTATTTTCCTTCAAGAGAGAAGCCCCTAGTGAAACCTATGGCCCCCGGGTCTATTTCCCTTATATATTTTCAGATCTATAAACCAAAAACCCCAAAAATATCTTGCTGCAATTTATTTACTTTTATTTTGTTTTCCATTTTAGTTATCTTTTATATCTATCTCTATCTGATCTCACCATGCAATTGACCGTGAAGGGTATGACAAACCCTTTATCGCGTTGGGTGCAAGTGTTTGATTGTTTGTGTAGGTGCATAGATTGGAGACATGCTTGTGCCTCCTACTGGATTGATACCTTGGTTCTCTAACTGAGGGAAATAATTATCTCTACTTTGCTGCATCACCCTTTCCTCTTCAAGGGAAAAACCAACGCAAGCTCAAGAAGTAGCACCGCACCACCCTTCACGCCCCTTGACGGTGTCTTGGACTAAGGGGTGCTAACCATGTTGGCCCCTTGTCCATGGGCTGGGCCGAGCACCCCCAAGAAGACGATGTGTGGGCCATGTTTTCCCTATGACGTACTCATGATGGAATCCTGTGAAGACTTGGCGCAAACCGCAAGGCACATTTGAATTGTACGTATGTTTATGTCTTGATGTAGCCGACCTACTTGTAACCCTAGTAACCTCCAGTGTCTATATAAGCCGAGGGGTTTCAGATCATAGGGTAGAGAATCACACATTCGCATAAGACCTCGAGCTAGATCATAATGTACTTTGTACTCCATCCACGCAATATAAACAAGAGCAGGAGTGGGGTTTTACCTCCTCGAGAGGGCCCAACCTGGCTAAAGCATCGTGTCCCTTTTTCTCATGTTACCATCTAGCTAAGATCACGAGCTAGGGACCCCCTACCTGAGATCCGCTGGATTTGACTCCGGCATCCCTTCCCTCTGTCGTGGCCATAGTCCGGTGAGCAACTCGGGGGTCGCTTGAATCCGTGGAAGGCCAGGGTGTCATCAGCCCCACCTTCATGGTGGATTCAGGAGGCACCGATGCTACCAGTGCTCCTCCCGCTAGTGGCGGATCGGCCGCGACGGTGAGCTGATGCAGGCAGACCTCAGATCCGTCAGCGTCAGTGGCCATGCTGGTCATCGTCGCCGACCCCAGAGAGGACACAGAGGTGGGAGTCTCAGCCCCTCCCTGATGAACCACAAGTATAGGGGGTCAATCATAGTCCTTTCGATAAGTAAGAGTGTCGAACCACACGACGAGCGGAAGGAAATGACAAGCGGTTTTCAGCAAGGTATTCTCTACAAGTACTGAAATTATCGGTAACAGATAGTTTGATAGCAAGGTAATCCGTAACAAGTGACAAGTAGCAACGATAACAAAGGTGCAGCAAGGTAGCCCAATCCTTTTACAACAGAGGATAGGCTGGAACATTCTCTTATAATAAGCAAAGTGTTCTCGAGGAGACGAGGACAAATGGAAATTGCATCTAGTCACCTTCATCATGTTTATTTGATTCGCGTTTGCTACTTTGATAATTTGATATGTGGGTGGACCGGTGCTTGGGTGTTTTTCTTACTTGAACAAGCCTCCCACTTATGATTACCCCCTTGTCGGTGTCAAAACTGGCAAATCTGGGGTAGGGGTTCCCGAGCTATAGATCTTGGATCGATGGGGAACAAGGAACATAGAGACAGTATTTGCCCAGGTTCGGGCCCATTCGAAGAGGTAAAACCCTACGTCCTGCTTGATTGTATTGATGTGTATGTCATGATCCTTTCTTGTATTGTATCCGCGTCAGCATTTTCCCCTAGGAGGAAGGGATGATGCAGTACAACGAAGGTAGATATTTCCCTTAGTTATGAAACCAAGGTTATCGAACCAGTAGGAGAACCAAGCAACACTATGTAAACGGTACCTGCACACAAAGAACAAATACTTGCAACTCGAAGCAAAAGAGGGGTTGTCAATCCCTCTCGGGTAAAAGATTGGTAGATGCAAATAAAATAAAAGCAAATAGAATTCAGCGAGATATTTTTGGGTTTTTGATAATATAGATCTGAAAATAAAAGATGCAAATAGATAAAAAGGCAAATAGCAATATAGATCTGAAGCATAATGACTGAATTAAGTTCAAGAGAACAATATGCCCTAGAGGCAATATTAAGTTCAAGAGTATTAAGTTCAAGAGAACAGAGTAACGCATTAAGTAAGATGACATTATGTAGAGGGATAAACTCAAGCAATATGATGAAATAAATCTACTGTGTTTTGACCAGGGGGCCGTAGATTTTGAAGGAGATATGCCCTAGAGGCAATATTAAAGTTTTTATTTATATTTCCTTATGTCATGATAAATATCTATTATTCATGCTAGAATTGTATTAACCGGAAACTTGATACATGTGTGGATACATAGACAAAACACAATGTCCCTAGTAAGCCTCTACTAGACTATCTCGTTAATCAAAGATGGTTAAGTTTCCTAACCATAGACATGTGTGGTCATTTGATGAATGGGATCACATCATTAGGAGAATGATGTGATGGACAAGACCCATCCGTTAGCTTAGCATAATGGTCGCTAAGTTTTATTGCTACTGCTTTCTTCATGACTTATGCATATTCCTTTGACTATGAGATTATGCAACTCCCGAATACGAGAGGAATACCTTGTGTGCTATCAAACGTCACAACATAAAAGGATGATTATAAAGATGCTCTACAGGTATCTCCGAAGGTGTTTTGTTGGGTTGGCATAGATCGCGATTAGGATTTGTCACTCCGAGTATCGGAGAGGTATCTCTGGGCCCTCTCGGTAATGCACATCATGATAAGCCTTGCAAGCAATGTGACTAATGAGTTAGTTACGAGATGATGCATTACGGAACGAGTAAAGGGACTTGCCGGTGAGATTGAACTGGGTATGAGGATACCGACGATCAAATCTCGGGCAAGTAACATACCGATGACAAAGGGAATAACGTATGTTGTCATAACGGTTCGACCGATAAAGATCTTCGTAGAATATGTGGGAGACAATATGAGCATCCAGGTTCTGCTATTGGTTATTGACCATAGAGGTGTCTCGGTCATGTCTACATAGTTCTCGAACCCATAGGGTCCGCGCGCTTAATGTTCGATGATTGTTTGTATTATGAGTTATGTGTTTCTGTGACCGAAGATTGTTCGTAGTCCCGGATGAGATCACAGACATGACGAGGAGTCTCAAAATAGTCGAGAGGTAAAGATTGATATATTGGACGATGGTATTCGGACATCGGAATAGTTCTAGAATGTTTCGGGTATTTTTTGGAGTACCGGGAGGTTACCGGACCCCCCCCCCCCGCCCCCGGGGAAGTAATGGGCCAACATGGGCCATCGGGGAGAGAGAGGGGAGCCCGCAAGGGGTGGCACCCCCCATGGGAGTCCGAATTGGACAAGGGGGAGGGGCCGCGGCCCCCTTTCCTTCTTCCTGTCCCTTTCCCTATCCTTCCCTTTTCCCCCTCCGAAAGAAAGGAAGGGGGCGACTTGGACTCGGAGTCCTAGTCGGTTTCCCCCCATGGCGCGCCCCCTAGGGCCGGCGGCCTCCTCCCCTCCTCCTTTATATACGAGGGCAGGGGGCACCCCAAAGCACGTCAATTGTTCTCTTAGCCGTGTGCGGTGCCCCCCTCCACAGTTTACTCCTCCGGTCATAGCGTCGTAGTGCTTAGGCGAAGCCCTGCGCGGATCACATCACCATCACCGTCACCACGTCGTCATGCTGACGAAACTCTCCCTCGATACTTTGCAGGATTAAGAGTTCGAGGGACGTCATCGAGCTGAACGTGTGTAGAACTCGGAGGTGCCGTACGTTCGGTGCTTGATCGGTTGAATCGAGAAGACGTTCGACTACATCAACCGCGTTAAGCTAACGCTTCCGCTTTCGGTCTACGAGGGTACGTGGACACACTCTCCCCACTCGTAGCTATACATCTCCTAGAATAGATCGTGCGTGATCGTAGGATTTTTTTTGAAATTACATGCTACGTTCCCCAACAAATTTTACTAGTGGCTTCTCTCGAGAAAATATCATACGGTGGGTAAACAAATTACTATTGGGCAATTGATAGAACTTCAAATAATTATGACGATATCCAGGCAATGATTATTATATATGCATCACGTCCAAGACTAGTAGACCGACTCCTGCCTGCATCTACTACTATTACTCCACACATTGACCGCTATCCAGCATGCATCTAGTGTATTAAGTTCATGGAGAAATGGAGTAATGCAATAAGAACGATGACATGATGTAGACAAAATCTAGTTATGTAGGAATAGACCCCATCTTGTTATCCTTAATAGCAACGATCAATACATGTCTTGCTGCCCCTTCTGTCACTGGGAAAGAACACCGCACGATCGAACCCATCACAAAGCACCTCTTCCCATGGCAGGGAAAATCGATTTAGTCGGCCTAAACCAAAGATTCGAAGAAGAAATACAAGGCTATAAGTAATCACGCATATAAGAGATCAAGGAAACTCAAATAACTTTCATGGATAAAAGATCTGATCATAAACTCAAAGTTCATCGGATCTCAACAAACACACCGCAAAAAGAGTTACATCAAATAGATCTCCAAGAGACCATTGTATTGAGAATAAAACGAGAGAGAGGAAGCCATCTAGCTACTAACTACGGACCCGTAGGTCTACAATGAACTACTCACACATCATCGGAGAGGAACCAATGAGGATGATGAACCCCTCCGTGATGGTATATAGATTGGATCTGGTGTTTCTGGAACTTGCGGCCGCTGGAATTGTGTTTCATCGACTCCCCTAGGTTTTTTGGATTTTCGGGGTATTTATAGAGCAAAGAGGCGGTGCGGGAGGCGGCCTCGGTGGGCACAACCCACCAGGGCGCGCCCAGGTGGGTGGTGCTCCCCTCGGAGCCCCCTCTGGTACTTCTTTGGCCCAACAGGTGTCTTCTGGTCCAGAAAAATTCTCCAGAAAGTTTCACTGCGTTTCGACTCCGTTTGGTACTGATATTCTACGAAGTAAAAAAACAAGCAAAAAACAGCAATTGGCACTATGCACTATGTCAATAGGTTAGTCCCAAAAAATGATGTAAAGTTGCTATAAAATGATTGTAAAACATCCAAGAATGATGATATAACAGCATGGAACAATCAAGAATTATAGATACGTTGGAGATGTATCAGCATCCCCAAGCTTAATTCCTGCTCGTCCTTGAGTAGGTAAATGATAAAAACAGAATTTTTGATCTGGAATGCTGCCTAACATGTCCATCACATATTCTTTTCTTTTGGAGCATGGACATATGGACTTTTATATGGTTCGAAGCAATAGTCTAGTTTTGACATGAAGATTTCAATACTCAAGCATATCAACAAGCAACCATGTCTTTCAAAATATCAACGCAAAAGCAAGTTATCCCTAGCCCATCATGCTCAATCATTGATCCATTCATGAAACACAATCGCATATTAGCTACATCCAATGCTCAAGTACGATCATAGTGCCCCTTAGTTGGTGCTTTATAAGAGAATATGGAGACTGAATAAAAATAAAAATTGCATAAAGTAAATAGAAAGGCCCTTCGCAGAGGGAAGTAGGGATTTGTAGAGGTGCCAGAGCTCCAAGCGAAAAAGAGAGATAAAAACATTTTGGGTGGTATACTTTTCCCGTCAACGAAAACGACCGAGCAATTCCCAACACTTTCCATGCTAGATATATCATAGGTGGTTTCCAAACAGAAAATAAAGTTTACTCCTTTTCCCACTGTTCTTTCACAATCCATGGCTAGCTATATTCACGGGTGCCCTCCATACCAACACTTTACAAGGAATTTATTATTAGACAACATAAAGTAAATTCATTTTTCATTTCGGGACCGGGCATCCCTAATACCTTTGTCGTACTCTTGTGCAATGACAAGTGAATAAATACTCATCTTGAGAATAACACATCTAGCATGGAAAATATTGCCACCCCCTGCCGCTTCATGAGCAGTACGAGCACACAAAAAGGAAATTTATTTTGAAAATAAGAGATGGAACATACAAATTTGCTTAGAACGGCACAGAAATACCGCATATAGGTAGGTATGGTGGACTCATATGACAAAACTGGTTTTAAGGATTTTGGATGCACAAGTAGTATTTCTACTTAGTACAAGTGAAGGCTTGCAAAAAGATTAAGAAGCATCCAACCAAGCAAACGAAAAATCACATAAGTGAGCATTGAGCATAACTAACACCGAATAATGCACCACAAGTAGGATGTAATGTCATTGCATAACTATTGATTTTCATGCTTGCATAGGGAATCATAAGTCTTAACACCAATATTCATACTAAAGCATAATTACTCATTAACATGACTCACATATCACTATCATCATATCGCAAAACTATTATAACGAATCAAGTTTATTTTTTGCAATGATCTTCATGAAAGTTTTTATTATATCCCTCTTGAATATCTGTCACTTTGGGACTAGTTTCATATGTTGCAATTGCTTTTTGATAAGCTCAAACAAATTTAAGTGAAGAACATGAGCATAAAGATTTTCATCTCTCAAAATAATATAAGTGAAGCATGAGAGAATTTCTTCAAAAATTACTAACTCTCAAATAGATCTAAGTGAAGCATGAGAGCATTTCTTCAAAATATTAAAGCACACCATGCTCAAAAAGATATAGGTGAAGCACTAGAGCAATTCCATACCTCAAAAGATTTAAGTGAATCATAAAGAGCAATTCTAACAAATCATAGGCATAATTTCGGCTCTCTCAAATAGGTGTGTTCAGCAAGGATACTTGACACAATACAAAAAGCCAAACAAGCAAAGACTCATATAATACAAGACGCTCAAGGCAAAACTCATGATATGTGACGAATAAAAATATAGCTCCAAGTAAAATACGGATGGTTGTTAGAAGAAAGAGGGGATGCCACTCGGGGCATACCCAAGCTTAGTTGCTTGTTCATCCTTGAATATTATCTTGGGGTGCCGTGGGGCATCACCAAGCTTAGGCTCTTGCTTCTCCTTATTCCTTCATCCATCGTGATCTCATCCAAAACTTGAAAACTTCAATCACACAAAACTTAACAAAACCTTCGGGAGATCCGTTAGTATAACAAAGCAGATCACCACTCTAAGTATTGTCGCAAACCCATTCATATTTTATTTTTCCATTATGTCTAATGTATTCCAACTTTTCTATGGCTTATACCCCCCCGATAAAGTCCAAAGATTCATCAAAATAAGCACAGAAAGCAAAGTAAACAGAATCTGTCAAAAACAGAACAGTCTGTAGCAATCTGAAAACTTCGTATACTTCTGTAACTCCAAATATTCTAAAAAATTAGGACAACATGGGAAATTTGTATATCAATCTTGTGTAAACAATTCAGACAAAAGCTCATTTATGTGAATTTCTAAAGTTGTTTTACTAGGCGCAAAATTTTTTTGTTTTTCAAAAAGATCAAATAAACTATCACCCAACATGATCCCAAAGTCTTCGCTTGGAAAAAACACTAATTTAAAACATAAAACACAATCCTAACAGTAGCATAGTTGTACAAACACTCAAAAACAGAAAGAAAAAGGCAAAATAAGTTTTATTCGTTGGGTTGCCTCCCAACAAGCACTATCGTTTTACGCCCCTAGCTAGGCATAAATCAAGGTTTCAAGTATTGTCATCTTTCTTCTTGTTCTCCGTAGATGTGTTCTTGTCGGGAGGATTTGTAAAAATAACTTGAAACACATTATCCATAGCGATTTTAGCATTATCAATTTGCCCATCTCTATACCCCCTTTGATTTCCGGCAAAAATCCAAGAATATTGTTGATTGACATCATTGAAAACTTGTTGGATTATATCTAAAACAGGAATTTCCTTTTTAAGTGGTTCATCAAAAATTTGGTTATTTCCAAGCAAATGTCTCAACATATAATCACTGTTATAAAGTATCTCATTTATTACTGCTTTTTCACGGCTCATATCATAAAAATCAAAAATTTCCCTAGCTTCCTGTACTATGTAATCAAATTCATTCATAAGAACTTGGGTAGCTATCTTTTTAGCTTTAGAATCTTTTATAGATGGTAGCTCATAAAACAATCTTTGCAAGGTAGGATGGGAATGAATAAATCTATTTTCAAGTTTCAGAACTAGTGCTGATATAGCTTCCGCATAAGATTTAGTTCATTTAAGTATAGGAGTATCATCAAGGGTCAAATTTCCAACACAATTGAAAAATTCTTGAATATGTTCTTTTCCCATAACGTTCCCTTGCCCCAAAACAAAAGTTTAACATCCATATTGCCTGATCGTCCAATTTTAGGAGTTAGGCCATCATCTGTTTCTGCCATGCCAAAGTCACTCATGGTGACAAGTTCAAGCAAATGAGAGATCTGACTAGAAAAATGTGAATGAAAAAGAATGCGAATAAAATGGCAAATTTTTGTGAAGTGGGGGAGATGAAAACGAGAGGCAAATGGCAAATAATGTAAATTGCAAGGAGATGAGAATTGTGATTAGGAACTTGATAGATGTTGATGATGTCTCCCCGGCAATGGTGCCAGAAATTTCCTTTGATCATCCTTTCTTGTATTGTATCTACGTCAGTATTTTCCCCAAGGAGGAAGGGATGATGCAGTACAGCGAAGGTAGGTATTTCCCTCAGTTATGAAATGAAGGTTATTGAATGAGTAGGAGAACCAAGCAACACTATGTAAACGGTACCTGCACACAAAGAACAAATACTTGCAACCCAACGCAAAATAGGGGTTGTCAATTCCTCTTGGGTAAAAGATTGGTAAAGTGATAGATCGGTATATTCTAATAAAATTCAGTGAGATATTTTTGGGTTTTTTATAATATAGATCTGAAAATAAAAGATGCAAATAAATAAAAAGGCAAATAGCAATATAGATCTGAAGATATATGATGAGAAACTAGACCCCGGGGCTGTAGATTTCACTAGTGGCTTCTCTCGAGAAAATAACATACGGTGGGTAAACAAATTACTATTGGGCAATGGATAGAACTTCAAATAATTATGACGACATCTAGGAAATGATTATTATATAGATATCACATCCAAGATTAGTAGACCGACTCCTGCCTGCATCTACTACTATTACTCCAAACATCGACCGCTCTCCAGCATGCATCTAGTGTATTAAATTAATGGAGAATGGAGTAATGCAATAAGAACGTTGACATGATGTAGAAAAGATCTATTCATGTAGGAATAGACCCCATCTTGTTATCCTTAATAGCAACGATCAATACGTGTCTTGCTGCCCCTTCTGTCACTGGGAAAGAACACCGCACGATCGAACCCATCACAAAGCACCTCTTCCCATGGCAAGAAAAATCGATCTAGTCGGCCTAAACTAAACCAAAGATTCGAAGAAGAAATACGAGGCTATAAGTAATCATGCATATAAGAGATCAAAGAAACTCAAATAACTTTCATGGATAAAAAGATCTGATCATAAACTCAAAGTTCATCGGATCTCAACAAACACACCGCAAAAAGAGTTACATCAAATAGATCTCCAAGAGACCATTGTATTGAGAATCAAAAGAGAGAGAGAGGAAGCCATCTAGCTACTAACTACGGACCCGTAGGTCTACAATGAACTACTCACGCATCATCAGAGAGGCACGAATGAGGATGATGAACCCCTCCGTGATGGTTTCTAGATTGGATCTGGTGTTTCAGGAACTTGCGGCGGCTGGAATTGTGTTTCATTGACTCCCCTAGGGTTTTTGGATTTTCAGGGTATTTGTAGAGCAAAGAGGCAGTGCGGGAGGTGGCCGAGGTGGGCACAACCCACAAGGGCGTGCCTGGGCCCCCAGGCGCGCCCAGGTGGGTTGTGCCCCCCCGGGGCCCCCCTCTGGTACTTCTTTGGCCCAACAGGTGTCTTCGGATCCAGAAAATTCTCCAAAAAGTTTCGCTGCGTTTGGACTCCATTTAATACTGATATTCTGCGAAGTAAAAAAAATAAAAAACAGCAACTGGCACTGGGCACTATATCACTAGGTTAGTCCCAAAAATTGTATAAAGTTGCTATAAAATGATTGTAACACATCCAAGAATGATAATATAACATGGAACAATAAAAAATTGTAGCGTTGGAGACGTATCAGTATGTATGATTACAGAGTTGATCTACCACGAGGTCACATGAATGAAACCCTAGATGAGTAGGATGATGGTTCCGTTCTCTACGGACTAAACCCTCTGGTTTATATAGACTCCAGGAGTACCTAGGGTTACACATGGTCGGTTACCACCAGGGGATAAACATGCAGACTTCCTTATCTTGACTTGGAGGATACACCAAGGCTTCGGAGTTTTCCAGCCCGAACACGGAGTCGCCTGCAGCTCGGCCGTCCAATGATGGATCAAGCATGACCCACGTATCCGGCCCACGGAAGATAGACTGGCAGCCCGAGTACCACCTAGTCCGGGACTCCCTCAGTAGCCCCCGAACTAGTCCTCAAAGCCGAGGTATGTGCGGAAGTCATCGGCTTGGTGGACCAGTTCCTCTCCTCCAGCAACAACTTTAATAATCTGGCCACACATCCCCCGGGCTATGTCACAATTTCCGAAGTGCTTACGTAACTCTGTCCCGAAGGCCAGTCCTCAAATGTGAATAGTACCCATGTCTAACAACTTTTGTGTGAAAGTTCACGACCCGCCTCGACCAACAACTAGTTATGAAAACTCGATTAGCGGTTTGAGGTGGTTTCTCCATTGGCACGTCTCATCAAGATGGAGATCGTGCCCTATTTTTAAGGGATATGATCAATGATTCGCATTACCCCATGCGTGCACAACGACACAATTATATCGGCAAGACGCAAGGTCCACGGTGCAGTAAAGGGCTCTTGGTAGTATGGCTGCCTAGAAAAATGGAACAACGACCACTTTCACTGTACTCCCACACTTCCTCCCTTGCCATTGCCTTCCCAAATCTCTGAGCTCCAGTGCTGAGATCCATCCGTCCTTCCAAAAGACTTCTCCGGCCATTTACTCGATCGGACATGGCTGGCCCAGGCTCCTTGGGCAAGTGGGAGGCCTCCAGCGTCACCAAAGATGCCACCCTGGAGCTGAAAAGCGCTGGTTACCTACCGGCCAATGTCGCTCATCGCGTCCTGGAGGAGGGCCAAGTCGTCCCCACCCCAAGACCGAGTGAGAGGGTGCTGCTCCTCCCCCACTTCATCCGGGGACTAGGTTTCCCACTTCACCCCTTTGTTAGGGGGTTGATGTTTTTCTATGGGTTAGATTTCCATGATCTCGCCCTAAACTCCTTCCTGCACATCTCGGCCTTCATCATCATCTACGAGGCCTTTCTGCGAGTACGGCCACACTTCAGCTTGTGGCTCAAGGTCTTCAACATCAAGCCCAAGATTGTCGACGGTCAACAGGCGGACTGTGTGTGTGTGTGTGTGTGTGTGTGGGGGGGGGGTGATGGTCAGCAAACTCCGCCGAGTGGAGTAGCCAGAAGGCACCTTCATAGAGACCGTCAAGATCTAGCAGGAGTGGTTCTACATCACGGAGCTGCGAGGTGCGGATTGGGCGGAGATTCCTGCTTTCAGATCCGGACCCCCCACGAGGCTGGTCTCATGGACAAAGAAAGGCCTCGACTGGGGGTTGAATACGGAGGTAGAATCGCTGTAGCGCCGGATATCCCGGATTAGAGAGCAGGGGACCGAACTGAACAACATGGTTCACATCCTGTTCCACCGCCGCCTCCTTCCCTTTCAAGACCGAGCCTCCCCCATGTAGACCTACAAGCCTGAGGACCCCGCCACCATGCTCAACTTCTACCGCACCTCCCATGCCAACCTGTGGAAGGTGCTCTTCAAGCCGCAGAAGGAGTGGTCGGCCAAGGCGGAAGATATCGGCCTTGACGCCGCAAACCCCCCTCGCGAGGTACAATAAGTCATATTATGTTCGGATACTCCTTTTTGACAAAGTAGTTAACTCCTTCACCCTTCACCCTCAGAGCTAGCTGAAGAAAGTTGAGAAGATCGACTTGTAGACTCGTCTTGGGCCTCCAAGCATAGAGTTTTGTAGGACAGTAGCAAATTTCTCTCAAGTGGATGACCTAAGGTTTATCAATCCATGGGAGGCATAGGATGAAGATGGTCTCTCTCAAACAACCCTGCAACCAAATAACAAACAGTCTCTTGTGTCCCCAACACACCCAATATAATGGTAAATTGTATAGGTGCACTAGTTCGGCGAAGAGATGGTGATACAAGTGTAATATGGATGGTAGAAATATATTTTTATAATCTGAATAAATAAAAACAGCGAGGTAACTAGTAACAAAAGTGAGAAAAAATGGTATTGCAATGTTTGAAAACAAGGCCTAGGGTTCATACTTTCACTAGTGCAAATTCTCTCAACAATGATAACATAATTGGATCACATAACAATCCCTCAACATCCGACAAAGAATCACTCCAAAGTTTCTATCGGAGAACGTAGGATAAAAACGTGCATCAGCCCCTATGCATAGATTACCCCAATGTCACCTCAGGAATCCGCGAGTTGAGTGCCAAAACATACATCAAGTGAATCAATAGAACATCCCATTGTCACCACAGATATCACATTGCAAGACATACATCAGGTGTTCTCAAATCCAATACTCAATCCAGCAAACAAAACCTCAAAGAGCAAGACTCAATTCATCACAAGAAGGTAGATCAGTAACAAAGCTCGCTGTACATCAAGATCGTGCCAAATCAAGAACGAGAGAGAGAGAGAGAGATCAAACACATAGCTACTGGTACATACCCTCAGTCCCGAGGGTGAACTACTCCCTCCTCGTCATCCAGACCGCCGGGATGATGAAGATGGCCTCCGGTGATGATTTCCCCTCCGGCAGGGTGCCACAACGGGGCCACGAGAAGTTTTTCATGGATACAGAGGCTTGCGGCGGCGGAACTTCTCATCTAGGTTTCTTTCTGGGGGTTTCGGGATTTATAGGAATTTTTTGCGTCGGTCTCACGTTAGGGGGGAGGGTTCCCGAGGGACCCACAAGCAAGGGGCGAGCCCTAGGGGGGGGCCTCCACCCTTGTGGCCGCCTCGGGAGTCCTTTGGCCCAACTCCGATGCTTCGTGGGCTTCTTCTGGTCCATAAAAAATCACCATAAATTTTCAGCTCGTTTGGACTCCGTTTGATATTCCTTTTCTGTAAAACTCAAAAACAAGGAAAAATAGAAATTGGCACTGGGCTCTAGGTTAATAGGTTAGTCCCAAAATTAATATAAAATAGCATATAAATGCATATAAAACATCCAAAACAGATAGTATAATAGCTTGGAACAATAAAAAATTATAGACACGTTGGAGATGTACCGAGCATCCCCAAGCTTAATTCCTGCTCGTCCTCGAGAAGGTAAATGATAAAAACAAATTTTTTTATGTGGAATGCTACCTAACATATTGATCAATGTAATCTTCTTTATTGTAGCATGAATATTCAGATCCATAATATTCAAACCAAAAGTTCATTGACATAAAAGCAATAATACTTTAGGCATACTAGAAAGGAAAATCATGAAACTTCAAAAATAACATGGCTAAAGAAAGTTATCCCTACAAAATCATATAGTCTTGTTATGCTCCCTCTTCTCAGCACAAAGTATAAATCATGCCCAGCCCAGTATCAGTCAAGCAATTGTATTCATACTTTTACATTCTCAAACTTTTTCAACTCTTCACGCAATACATGAGCGTGAGCCATGGACATAGCACTATGGGTGGAATAGAAGGTGGTAGTAGACAAAAGAAGGGAGAAAGTCTCACATCAACTAGGGAAATCAGTGACCTATGGAGATGTTCATCAATTGATATCAATGTGAGTGAGTAGGGATTGCCATGTAACGGATGCACTAGAGTAATTGTATGGAAGCTCAAAAGAAAACTAAGTGGGTGTGCATCCAACTTGCTTGCTCATGAAGACCTAGGGCGTTTGAGGAAGCCACTACTAGAAAAACGGCTATAGCTAATATGGACATTAATGGCGCACCATGTATGTGGTGCGCCACTGCTATATAGTAGTGGCGCACCAGATATAGGTGCGCCATTAATGGCCATATTACTAATGGCGCACCTCGTGCGTGGTGCGCCATTACTAGTTTTGTCCTGGCCCCAGACCCTTCCCAGACTTAGCAGTGGCGCACCAGGGGAAAGTGTGCCATTACTAGTTAGTAATGGCGCACCACACCCACGGTGCGCCACTACTAACAATTTTTTTTTCAAAACTAGTAATGGCGCACCACACACCAGGTGCGCCATTAGTAACCCTGGTTACCAATGGCGCATTCCTAGGTGGTGCGCCATTGGTAACCTGAGAGCAGCTAGATATTTTTGACATCCACCTACATTGGTAAAAAAGACACATCCGTGACAATTTGGGCCGAACAAATTTTTTTTCGTCATACATATGACACTTCTATGACGATAATTGTGACAAAACCCGGTATCATCATAGATGTGGTGGGCTCCTACTTCTATGACAAAAAATCATGACAGAAAATGGACTTTTCGTCCTAGGCGGGCCGGAGACGCAGCTGCATGACATTCTTTGGGCCGTCCATGATGGAAAAAACCGTGGTAGAAGCGAGGGCGAGGAAAATTTCGGGGAGTTCCCGGTTACGGTGGGAGGTCGGGGGCCGAGCGATGCGCGTTTCTCTCGTACACGTACGCGCGTGTGTGCGAGGCGTTGGCTCTAACTGAACCCGAGCAAGGCGTTGGGCTCTAACTAAACCCGAGAGATTGCACTGCAGGCTACGCGTTACTGAACCCGAGCGATCGATCGATGGTTGTTAACTGAACCCGGTCGAGCGATTCCTTCACTACTGCTGCTAACTGAAGCCGGTCGATGCTGCCTCTGGGATGAACAGTGAGTGTTGCGGGGGGGGGGGGGGGGGGATGAACAGTGAGCGGTGGCGTTGCCTCTGGATGAATAGGACCCCGTGGTGTGGAGGGCTGGATGAACAGTAGCCGATGGAGGAGTGCCCGTGGAGCGGTGGTTGAACAGGACCCCGTGGTGTGGAGGGCTGGAAGAACACTAGACGGTGGAGGGGTGCCCGTGGAGGGGTGGTTGAACAGTAGCCGGTGGAGTAGCGTGCGGTGGAGGCTGGATGAACTGGAGCCCCTGGAGGCTGGAGGAGGTCGACGGTAGCCCGTGGAGGCTGGAGGAGGTCGACGGTGGAGATGAACAGTATCCCGTGGAGTCCTGTTTTGCGATTCGCCACACCCCTCCCGATGAACAGGACCCCCATTTCGACCGTAGGAGGTCCGTTTCGTCTGTTTTGCGGTACGCCACACCCCTCCTGATCAACAGGACCCCCGTTTCGACCGTAGGAGGTCCGTTTCGTCCGTTTTGCGGTACGCCACACCCCTCCCGATCAACAGGACCCCCGTTTCGACCGTAGGAGGTCCGTTTCGTCCGTTTTGCGGTACGCCAGACCCCTCCCGATGAACAGGATCCCGTTTCGAACGTGGCCGGTCGAACACAACGCCGTTTCCTCCGTTCTGCGGTATGCTAGGCCTCGTTTCCATCGCCTGTTCTGTCCAAGCCCTCTCGATGAACACGACCACGCATTCCGTTCCGACTCAGCCGGTTGGCTCCCACGCGTTCCGTTGCCTCCCAATGTACACGACGCATTCCTTTGCCTCCCCATGAACACGACGCATTCCGTTGCCTCCCCATGAACACGACGACGACGCTGTTTCTCCGTTCCGACCCAGCCATGTCAACGAGCCCTCGCCGTACGTATGCGCGAGTAGGCGTTCGAGACCCCGCCCGTATGTACACATACGTGGCCGTATTTTCTTTCTTGGACCCTGGCCGCTGTACGTACGTGTACATGCTACGTGCGCGCCTCTACTACGACACGTGCACGCCTCTACATCCACCAGTATATATGTACGTACACGTTCGCGACAAGAATGACAACGCTACGTACGCTTTGACCAGGTGGGTCCCGACTGTAAGGCACTTCCTTGCGTGCGAAGATGTAGCTGGTGGGTCCCAGCAGTCAGGGGGGCGAATCGTTTTGTTTTTCTTGCCCGGACGCACTTCCTTGCGTGCGAAGGTGTAGCTGGTGGGTCCCAGCAGTCATGGGGGAAACGTTTTTGTCATGAAATACGGTGGCCCGTCTGGTGGGTCCCCGTTGTCAGGTGGAGGAATAATTATTTTGCGCGTAATAAGGAGGCACTTCCTTGCTGCGGCCGTGGACCCAGCTGTCAGCGTCTCCACGCACATTACTCTTCTGATGGAAGTCGGTCGTTGACCACATTGACCATGCCGCGCCGAGAGCACCACGGCGGTGGATGACGGCGAGGCCTAGGAAGGGGATGACACGCAGGCAGGAAAGACTCGACAGTTGTTTCCCACGCGGAGGGGAGTACGACTCTACGAGGGTTTACTGGTTCGTCTGCCGTCGCCGGAGAATAACAGCAGGTGTGGGTGAGTAGAGGGATGGCTAGGCCAGCGATGGGAGTACGGTGGGGTGGTGAGGCCTACGCGGCAGCATAGCCGGCCGCGGGGAGGAGGGAGCAGGCAGTCCCGCCGGCACTTGTTTGAGCGGCTGGAGCAGGAAGAGCAGAGATTGAAGAAGCACGATGGCCGTTGGATGGACATCCAATAGTCAGTGCTTGTGCGTCAACCTATTTTTAGGAAAGCCTCAAATCTGTGGAAAACAGCATACAACCCATCTGCCATTATTTCTAATAATTTACATCCCATTTGCTAATTCTTAAGGTTTTTTTTGGAGCCCATATTCTTTTTGTTAGCATTACAGCCCATATTGTGACCACGATTAAAAAATTATACGAAATTTTGCATATTTCAGTGCGGTCCGAACTGTTTTTAATCCTGAAATTTCAACTCACATTCAAACTGATTTTAAAAATAAATGTATATCAATATAAAATCCAACAAATTCTCCACGCATAAAAATTAATGTAATTTAAAATCTTGAAATGAAAAAAAAAGATATTTGAAACTAATTGCCGGTTTGATGTGTTTTAAAAATGTACAGCCCATTTCTCATTACTGATGGGCCATTTTCTCGGCCAGCCGAATGAAAGCTCTCCTCGTCTTGAAAGATCTGCAGCCCAACAGGCCTGACAAAGCGACTTACTTGGCAAATCACAAAAAAACTGGGTTGTGGCCGTGGACCCAGCTGTCAGCCTCTCCACGTACAGTACTCTTCCGATGGAAGTCGTTCCTTGACCACGTTGACCACGCCGCGCGGAGAGCACCATGGCGGTGGACGACGGCGAGGCCTAGGAAGGGGACGACGCGGAGCCGGGGAAGACGCGGCAGTGGAAGCCCGCGCGGAGAGGAGTACGAGGGTTCACTGGTTCAGCTGCGGTGTGCGGCTGCCGTCACCGTAGGGCCTGGCTAGCGGTGGGAATAGTAGGGGGCAGTGAGGCCTCTGCAGCAGCACAGCCGGCCACGGGAGGCAGGAGCATGCGGCACGACCGGCGCTGCTTTTGGCGGCTGGAGCAAGAAGATTAGAGGTTGAAGAAGCACTACGGGTTGGTTGGACATCGTACGGTCACTGGAGCTAGAATCGTTCATATTGACTAAGTTGACAAAGCCCTTCGTCCCGGTCAACTTAGTAGGCCCACAAGTCAGCCTCCCACCAAGGTGGGTCCCAGGTAGCCGTGGGAGTATTCATTTTTTTGTGCGTAATAAGGAGGCACTTCCGGTGGGTCCGACCTGACAGCGGGGGGAACGTTTTTTCGCAAAATATGGTGGCCCGTCCGGTGGGTCCCAGCAGTCAGGGGGAAACAATTTTTTTCGCAAAATACTGGTGGCCCGTCCGGTGGGTCCCCGCTGTCAGGTGGAGGAATAATTATTTTCCGCGTAATAAGGAGGCACTTCCTTGCGGCTGCCGTGGACCCAGCTGTCAGCCTCTCTACATACAGTACTCTTGCGATGGAAGTCGGTCGTTGACCACATTGACCACGCCGCGCCGAGAGCACCACGGCGGTGGACGACGGCGAGGCCTAGGAAGGTGTCGGGTGGTAGGTGCGACATATGCCAACGGGTGGCTTATCATGGTGGGAGCCAGTAAGACGTCGCCGGTGCCTGGAAACGGGATAAGGCGAAGACATGCACGCTGGCGAATCTTACCCAGGTTCGGGGCTCTCCGCGGAGATAACACCCCTAGTCCTGCTCTGCGGGGTCTCCGCATGATCACTAGATCAGAAAGAGTAGCTACAAGTGCTCCTTGAGCTGTCGGGTTCAAGGGAGAAGAAGAGCAAGTCTAGCTCTCGCTTCCCTCTCTATATGGTGTGTGTGTAACTCTAAGAAGCCAACCCTTTGCATGGGTGCCCCGGGGGGTTTATATAGGCCTACCCCCCGGGGGTACAATTGTAATCCGGCTGGGCGCGGGTCCCAGTCGTCAGTGTCTGCGCTCGCCGGCTTCTCCGCCGGCCATTGGGGCCCGCCGACTGGTGGGTCCCGCCGGCTGCCGGCCTCTTGGTCGACAGGCCGGCCCCACCGCCTGGGGGTCTTGTCGGCGGCTGTTTACTGTAGCCTCGCCCCTGATGACGAGGGCTTTGTCGAGGTAAGCGTGGCTACAGTGTGCCGCCTCGAGGGCTCTCACTGTAGCCTTACCTCGTCTTGTCTCCTTAATGTGGCACATGTTTTGAGGGAAGGGGTAGCCGGCTTCTGGGGGCCGGCTACGCCCCTGGCCGACTGGGGGAGGCCGAGCCGCCTTCGTGCCTCTCTCTGGCTAAAGGGGCCCGCCGCCCGTGGGCCGTACTGGCGTCTGTCGTGGATGACGTTGAGGCCAGCATGGCTACAGTGCCGAGCCGGACGGGAGATGGCCGACCCGTACGGCGTCCTGTGGCCATGCCTGCTTCGGGATTCGGGGGTAGTGGGCCGCACTGTGGCCACACCCCGTCTTGTCACCATTATGTGGGCGTAGTTTCGGTGGGTGCGGTCTTGGCCGGCTTCTTGGAGTCGGCGCTCTTCATGGTCGGCCCTTGGGAGCCGGCGTTCTCCGTGGCCGGCTTCCTGGAGTCGGCCACCTCGTAGTTATCTTGGGGGAGGTTTCTGAGGCTGGGTCGCCTTCTGGGGGTCGGCTCCGGGGGTTGCCGGCCGGGGGAAGGCGGCCCAATGCCTTGAATGCTTGAAGGCTCAAATGGCCTGATAATTTTTGTAGAGCCAGGGGTAGTCGGTTTGGCTACCCGTGGCCATTTACTCCGACAGTAGCCCCCGAAGCTGATTGAGCTTCGAGGTTGGGTGGGAGTCGAGAAGCTCGGTCAGCTTCCTATCTTGACAAGCCGGCAGCTGGGAGCCGGCTTCGGTTGGGTGCGCCGTCTTGGCGAAATTTTTTGGAGTCAGAGGGCGGGAGCCTGCCTGCGCGCGCACCGGGCCGCGGGCCGGCCACTTGCCGCCTGCGAACCACGTGGCATCCCTTGGCTAAAAAGCCTGCCGGCCCACGCGCGCGACGGGACGTCACCGCAGGTCGGGGGCCCGCCATGCCTACGCCCGGGCCCAGGTGCGGATTCTCTGCGGCCCGAAGCCGCCCGCACGTCTTCCTGCGGCGGTTTCGGCACGCCTTTAGGGCGTAATAATCGCGAGGCGTGGGGGGAGTGGGTGCAGTTAATCCTACGTCTCACCCCACCCCCCGCGTCCCCGGCCTCACCGCGCGAAGCTATAAGTAGGGGAGGGGGAGAGCGGCAGGCGCTCGCACGCCCCTTCCCTCTCCGCCATCTTCTTCCTTCTGCTCTTTCTTGCGACAGCGCCTCGCCGCCGCACCGCTCCACCACTCGATCCTCCGCCGCCGCGCTCATTCTCGCCAGCCCCACGCCACGATGCAGTTCCGCGGGGATTGGGACGGCTCCAACGTCCATGAAGATCACGTCGAGTTCCTCCGCAAGACGCGGCGGCTGCCCGGCGGGGACAAGGTGGAGGTCCGTCTTGCGCCGGCGAAGGAGATTACGCCGGAGCCGGAGGAAGGCGAGCGGGTAGTCTTCCGCTCGCATTTCTTGCGCGGCATCGGCTTGCCCGTGAGCGCCTTCTTCCGCTCCTTTCTCGAGTTCTACCAACTCCAGCCGCACCACCTCACCCCGAACACGGTGGTGCTGCTGTCCGCCTTCGTCACCCTGTGCGAAGGCTACCTCGGCGTCCTCCCCACCCTCGAGCTCTGGGGGGAGTTCTTCCAGTCCAAGCTGGGCACGCGCATGCAGGGCGTGCCGGCTCAGACTGGCGCCTTCGTCGCGATGCGGAGGGTGGCTGCCGACAACCCCTTCCCCGTCATCACGCTGATCCAGTCGGTGAAGCTATGGCAGAAGTCATACTTCTACGTGAAGAACGTCGCCCCGCAGGGCGACTACGTCAATCTGCCGGCTTACGTAGCCGGCCCACCGGTGGGCAGGCGGCCCCAGTGGTCCTATCGGGCCGTGACGCTGACGCCGGCTGGAACCGCAGCTGTCGCCCGAGTGCGGGCGATGATCCAGTCGGAGGGCTTGTCGGGGCCCGACCTGCTGGCCGCCTTCGTCACGCGCCGGGTGCTCCCGCTCCAGAGCCGCCCTCATCTGATCTGTCAGATGAGCGGCCAGCTCGATCCGAGCCGGATGTGCACCAAAGACATGCCGCACGACGAGGTGGCCTATATGGTGAACTACCTTGCGAACTGCAAGCTCTCCGCAGAGTGGCAGTTCGGCAAGGAGCCATATTGCCGAGCCCATCCGCCGCCCACGGTATGTTCTCCTTTTCTCTTTCTCTTCTCTCAGTTTTGTCGCCGAGTTCCTTTTGGCCGACTCTGACTAGTCGGCTTGTCTCGACAGAGCCCTCTTCTTCGGCCTGCAGGCGGGTCGGACGCGGAGCGCCGATTCGTCCCCGACCGGACGGAGCACGATCTGGAGGACCCCGACTTGGGGGCGGCCGCTATGGACGACAACACCGAGGCGGGCGGTGGCCAAGCCGGCGGCGAAGCAGGTGGCTCCGGGCTTGGAGTCAGCTTCGATGACTGGCCGGACGACGACGAGGCTGAAGTCGTCCCACGCCGTCAGCCGGCGCCTGGCCACGGCGCGGGTTCCTCCGCTGCGCCGCCTGCTCGGGGCGGCGGGCAAAAGCGTCGTGCCGCGCCGGGCTTGTTTGGCAGTCGGCCGAAGAAGCCCAGAGGCGGGGCAGCGGCGACCAGGCGGGAGGAGGCGGCCGCGAAGGCGGCCCGCTTCCGCAAGGCGGTGAAGCAGCCGCAGACGGTGTCAGCGTAAGTATACACTCCTTCGTGTATTCTTTTTTCTTTTCTCTGGTAGCTCCTGAGTCCTTGTCTTTTCTCCAAAAAACCAGGGCTCCATTGTCGCTCGAGCGGGCTGCTGCCGCCTCCGTCGTTGGGTCGCCGGGAGGATCTGGGAGCACTACTCGCCGCGTGGACCCCCGTGCCGATCTTCAGGCGGCGACGGAGCGGAACGCGCGGGAGGTGCGAGAGGAGCGGGAGGCGCGGGAGGCGGAGGCGTTGAGGGCGGCCGCCGCCAAGGCGGCGCAGGAGGAGGAGGCGGCGAAGGCGCGCGCTGACGCCGCAGCCAAGGCCCAAGCAGAGGCTGCGGCTGCGGCGATGGCGGAGGGGGCCTTGCTGGTCACCCCACTGCGCGTCGCGGCGCCTGGGGCCCCGGAGCCCCCGCCAGAAGAAGCCGGCGGTGACCAGCCGGGGCTGGAGAGGGATGACGACGTCGTCATCCTGGAGAGGGCGGCGGCACCGACCCCGCCGACTGGGGCGGCTCAAGGCGGCCGGCCTGATCTGCCGCCTGCGCAGTCGGCGGGGGGCGAGCCGGCCGCGAGGACTGATCTGGCGGTCCGGACGCCGCCGCGCCAGCGCGCGGGGAAGGCCGCATCAGAGCCGCAGAAGGCTGCGTCGGAGCCGCAGCCGGCCGCGGGCTCCAGCTCGTCGGCCCAGGATATGGAGGCGGCCAGCGCCACCTCGGGGTGGACGCCGGGCGGAGGGACGGCCGTGATGAATGTGGCCGCGCAGGACGTCCGGACCCGGCTCCAAGCCCAGGCTACGGCGCTGAGGAAATACAACGACGAGTTCCTTGCGACGCGGGCGGCCATCCGGGTTAGTCTTCTTATCTTGCTTCTTTTTGATCTTGGTTTCTTCCGTGGGGGCACGTCAGCGCACCCACTGGGTGTAGTCCCCGAGTTCCGAGTCGGCTGCTGAGCAGGCGGCTTGGAACTTCTTAGTGGATCTAGTTTTGCTGTTCTTGCTCTTACTTCGCTCTTCTGCCTGTCTTGCAGGACTACCACAATCTTCGCGCGGCTGCCTTCAACTCCCAGGCTCGGGAGCTGACCCAGAAGACCGCCGACCTAACTGAGAGCCGGGGTAAGTGCTTCGTCCTTTATCTCACGTGGGGGCGCGTCAGCGCACCCACTGGGTGTAGTCCCCGAGATTCGGGCCGACTGCTGAGCAGTCGGGTCGGATCTTCCTTGACGACTTCTTCTTATTGCTTCTTCTTTCTCTGCCGTCCCTGCAGCGGCCAACGCCAGTCTAAGGGCGCAGCTGGGAGGGTCTCAGGCTGCCCTTCGTGCCAAGGAGGCCGAGTTTGCCGCCTTGGTGCAGGAACGTGACCGCCTGGCCAAGAGGTTGGCCGACCAGGAGGAGAGCCACAAGGCGGCTCTGAAGGCGGTGCAGGACAGCGAAGCCGCCCTCCAGGCCGAGTATGAGACAGAGGCGGCTGGCTGGGCGAAGCAAGGCAGACGCTGATCAATGGCCAGATCGAAGATTTGGTTGACGGTAAGCCGCCTTCTTCTTCGTCCTTTCTTGCCGCCTGCCGCTTTTGGCTCGTTTTCTGACTTGGTGTTTTCTCTTCTTTCTCTTTCTTTCTTGCGCAGAGTACTTCCCTGGCTACTCTACCGCCGCCAACCAGATCATCGAGGCCCGCCGCGAGGCACGGAGGCAGGCTGGCGCCGAGATTGCACCAAACGCTAGTCGGTCGCTGGAGGAGCAGCTCTTGGCGATCCAGGCCCGCCTCCAGCCGGCTCACCGACTGCTCCGCTGGCTTCAACGTGCCAGGGCGCAGGTGTTGGCCGCCCTCTGGCCCGGCGAAGTGGTTCCCCGCACCCCTAGTCGGACTGCCGACTGGCTGGAGGTGGCGGTCGGCCGCTTCGAAGCCTGGAAGGCCTCGGCGGCTCGGTCCGGCGCCAGGCGGGCACTGGAGTTCGTCAAGGCCTGGTATCCCGGCCTGAGTCTGGACCAGCTGGCTACCTGGCGGCAGCAGGCCGACACGGAGCTGGAGCCGGCGCGGCCGGCTATCATCCGGCGGGCTTCGGCGATCGCCGACTACACCGACACCAGCGCCTTCGCCCCTGAGGTAGATGACAACGGTGTTGCCCAGCCGGAGGAATGGTTCAGGCTGAACCCGGCAGACGGCGAAGACTCGGCGGAGGAGATCGACTCCAGCGACGAGGGCGAAGAAGAGGAGGAGGAGGGTGAAGACGCCGGGCCGGATGGTGGGGCGGCCGGCCAGCCTCAGCCTGACCGTGCCTCCAGCAGCACGTCACGCGCGGGTGCGTCGCCTGCCACCGGTGGTGATCAAGCCGAGACCCGCCAGCCGGCCACTCCTTCAGCCGGCGACGCCGTCTCCACCGACCAACCCGGCTCCCACATCGCACCTTTAGTCTAGTCTGCTATCTTTTGTTTTCCTGTCTTGTCACTTTTGGAACAATGTTCTGTTAAGTTTACACAATTCCACCCACTGGGGGTGTATTCGAACTATGTCGATTGCCGGCCTGTTGGGGGCTTTATATGTATATATGACTTATGCAAGTGTTTGGCTTTTCCTTGTTCTTTGCTTTTCATCCTTCTGCTGTTTCCTTTGCCGCCCTCCCTTGGTTGCCGCCTCCCCAGTCAGGCAGTTGCTCTGCAATCTGTGGCTGGAGAAGTGCTTGGCCAATTGGGAGGGCAAGTACTCTAGCTTTGTTGGATTATAGCGAAGTGTTTGGGAAGCCGGCCAGCCGACTGTTCTGACAGCCGGCAAGCGTGGTCGGAGGCCGTCTTTTCGTTATACAAGTTCATTAGTCCTTAGCCGTTTTTCGTGTGGGCATCCTTTCTGCCTTGGCTCTTGCTAGTCGGACAGTCGGTTCTTCGAGCTGCGACTTTCAACAAGAGAGGACTCGGGAGCCGGCACACTACTTGTCTGACTTCAGGTAGAACTTTAATATAGCTTAAGGCGGCCAGTCCCCGGGCCGACTAGTCGTACCCGGTGCCAGACAGGAAATCAAATGTAATAATACATTCATAGATATGACACTCGTCATTTCATAGATAAAAGAAGGCAGTCCCCGAGTGCTCCTCGGGGGGCCTGTTGGTTCGTACTTAATACAAAAGGGTAGCATGATACATACTGCTTTCAACTGTAAAATCTTCTCAGGAGGTTCGTGTTCCATGGTCGCTCCGACTCCTTGCCGGAGTCATCCCTCTTGCGTGCTCTTGGTTTTTGCACGTCGATCAAGTAGTAGGAGTCGTTGCCTAGTGCCTTGCTGATGATGAAAGGGCCTTCCCAGGGGGCCGAGAGCTTGTGCTGGCCAGCTGTTCGCTGGATCAGCCGAAGCACAAGGTCGCCCTCCTGGAAAGATCTTGGCTTGACCTTGCGGTTGTGGTAGCGGCGCAACCCCTGCTGGTAGATGGCGGACCGACTGAGTGCTAACAGCCGGCCTTCTTCCAGTAGGTCGACACCGTCTTCTCTTGCTTCCTTGGCCTCCGCCTCCGTGTACATGGTGATCCGAGGCGAGTCGAACTCGATGTCGGTTGGGATGACAGCCTCGGCACCATATACAAGGAAGAATGGAGTGAAGCCGGTTGACTTGTTGGGGGTAGTACGCAGACTCCAGAGGACAGCCGGCAGCTCATCGAGCCACCAGCCGGCCGATCGCTCCAGTGGTACAACCAGTCGGGGCTTGATGCCAAAGAGGATGAGTCCATTTGCTCGCTCGACCTGGCCGTTTGACTGCGGGTGGGCAACGGACGCTAAGTCCAGTCGGATACCCTGCGTCGCGCAGAAACGTGCCAGTGCTCCTTTGGCAAAGTTTGTGCCGTTGTCGATGATGATGCTGTGCGGTACGCCGTACCAAGTAGTGATGTCGGTGATGAACGTCACGGCAGTCAGCCCGTTCAGCTTCTTGATCGGCTTCGCTTTGATCCACTTGGTGAACTTGTCCACGACGACAAGCAGATGTGTCAAGCCGCCGCGGGCTGTCTTGAAAAGGCCCACCATGTCCAGTCCCCAGAAGGCAAAGGGCCAGGTGAGGGGAATGGTCTTGAGTGCAGAAGCCGGCAGGTGTTGCTTGGAACTGAAAACTTGGCATCCTCTGCAGCTCTTGACTATCTCTTTGGCATCTTCCAAAGCAGTCGGCCAAAAGAAGCCGTGGCGGAAAGCTTTGGCCACAAGTGATCTTGAGGCTGCGTGGTGGCCGCATTCGCCTTGATGGATATCCTTGAGGATTGCCACTCCTTTTTCTGGCTCGACACAGCGCTGGAAGACTCCAGTGACGCTGCGCTTAACAAGCTCTCTGTTGATTATTGCATATGCTCCGGCTCGTCGTTGCACTAGTCTTGCTGAGATCTCATCAGCCGGCAGCTCTCTGTTGACTAGGAACTTGAGGATGGGCTGGGCCCATGATGGAGTTGTGACTTCTTCTTCTGTTAGGACGACCACCATGACTCGGGTGGGTGGGTCGGGTGGCGTGGAATTGGAGTCGGCCACCACTTCTTGTGTTGCTACAGTCCCCGGGCCGGGTTCTGAAGTCCCCGGGCCGGGTTCTGAAGTCCCCGGGCCGGGTGCGACTACGGCAGTCGGCGGACCAGTTGTCGAAGTCCCCGTGCCGCCTGCGGGGTTCCTCCAGTCGGATCTGGCTGCATCTGCCACAGGCGGTACGAAGATAGAGTCCGACTCTGGAGACGGCTTGACGGACGGCTTGAGGAGGCGCTGGAGGGAGACGCCGGTCGGTATGGCCTGTCGGGTGGAGCCGATCCGTGCTAGGGCATCTGCTTGGTCGTTGTCGGCCCTTGGCACGTGAAGGAACTCGCACCCTTCAAAGTACCCACTGATCTGCTGGACGAGGAATCGATAGCTCGCCAAGTTTGCATCCTTGGTGTCCCAGTCGCCAGACGACTGCTGGACCACCAAGTCTGAGTCGCCATAACACAGGATCCGGCGTATGCCGAGTTCTTTGGCTAGCCGGAGCCCATGTATGAGCGCCTCGTACTCGGCCACGTTGTTGGAGGCGGTGAAGTGGATCTGCAGCGTGTATCTGAGTTTGTCGCCTTTGGGAGAGGTGAGGACGATGCCGGCTCCCAAGCCGGTGCGCATTTTGGACCCGTCGAAATGCATCCGCCAATGGGTAGAGTCGGGAGCCGGCGGTAGGTACTGGGTCTCGGCCCAGTCGACGAGGAAGTCGGCCAATGCTTGGGACTTGATGGCGGTGCGGGGTTGGTAGAAGATCGTGTATGGTGCCAATGCAATGGCCCATTTAGCCACCCGGCCGGATGCATCCCGGCTGCCTATGATCTCGGCGAGAGGGGTGGTGCACACGATCGTGATGGGATGCTCTTGGAAGTAGGGCTTCAGCTTCTTGGCGGCGAAGTACACCCCATAGCACATCTTCTGGTAGTGCGGGTAGTTTTGCTTTGAGCTGGATAGTACTTCGCTTAGGTAATACACCGGCCTTTGAACTAGCTGGGGTCGGCCTTCTTCCGGGCGCTGGACCACGACAACTGTACTGACCACTCGGCTAGTCGCGGCAATGTAGAGGAGCATGGGCTCCTTCTCAGTCGGCGCTGCCAGGACAGGTGGAGTGGTCAGCATCTTCTTCAGCTCATGGAAGGCTTGGTCGGCTTGGTCATTCCACTCGAAGTGAGTGGACTTCTTCATGAGTCGGTACAGGGGGAGAGCCTTCTCTCCTAGTCAGCTGACAAAGCGGTTTAGGGAGGCCAGGCACCCGGTGAACTTCTGCACATCTCGCAATTTGGTGGGAATCTCCATCCTCTCGATGGCCTTGATCTTCACAGGGTTGCACTCGATGCCGCGTTCGGAGACCAAAAAGCCTAACAGCTGGCCGGCTGTCACTCCGAACACGCATTTCTCGAGGTTGAGCTTGATTTGGAATCGGCGCAAGTTGGCAAATGTTTCTTTGAGGTCCTCCAGCAGGGTGCCACGCTTCTCTGTCTTCACCATAATGTCGTCTACGTAGACGTGGGCATTTCTGCCGAGTTGCTTGAGGAGGCATTTCTGCATGCAACGCTGAAAAGTGGCACCGGCATTCCTCAGGCCGAATGTCATAGTCAGGTAACAGAAAGCTCCGAATAGTGTGATGAAGGCAGTCTTCAGTCGGTCTGCTGGGTCCAACTTGATTTGATGGTACCCTGAGTAGGCATCCAAAAAACTCAACAGCTCGCATCCGGCTGTGGAGTCTTTCACTTGATCAATCCGTGGCAAAGCAAACGGATCCTTGGGGCAGGCCTTGTTCAGGCTGGTGTAGTATATACACATACACCACTTGTTATTCTTTTTCAAAACCAAGACTGGGTTGGCCAGCCACTCTGGAAAAAACACTTCCATAATAAAGCCGGCGACAAGGAGCCGGGCTATCTCTTCTCCTACGATTCTTCGCTTCTCTTCTGACAGTCGGCGGAGGGGCTGCTTGACCGGCTTCACGGCGGCTCGGACGTGCAATTTGTGCTCGGGGAAATCCTTCGGGACGCCCGGCATGTCC
The DNA here is from genome assembly GCF_018294505.1 of Triticum aestivum. Classification (NCBI taxonomy): domain Eukaryota; kingdom Viridiplantae; phylum Streptophyta; class Magnoliopsida; order Poales; family Poaceae; genus Triticum; species Triticum aestivum. The sequence goes on from NC_057799.1 coordinate 559,519,443, forward strand.
TTTGGGGACCATGCGAAGACATCTCGATTCTCACGGAGGAAGTCGACGAGCTTGCCTTCCTATTTACCGTCCAGGTTTGTCCCAATGACAGCAAACCTTTCCGGGTTCTCCGGGTCTAGGGGTATCTTCTTCGTCTCCTTGGCCGGCTGGAAGGAGCCCTATGCATCATAGTCTTTGGGGTTGGGGGACAAAGCCGGCTGCTTGCCGGCCATGGCCACAACCCATTCCAGCATCTTCTTCTCTTCTGCCACTACGAGGGACTCGGCCAGCCGACTGCTGGCCATGGCGCACTCGATGGACTTCCTGTAGTCGCCGGCTACGGTGATGATCCCCTTCGAGCTCGGCATCTTCATCTTCAGGTAGGCGTAGTGGGGCACAGCCATAAACTTGGCCAGAGCAGGTCGGCCAAGCAAAGCATGGTAGGGGCTCTCCAGATCCACTACCTCAAACCAGATCGCTTCTCAGCGAAAATGATCCTTGTCTCCGAAGAGAACATCCAACTTGATCTTGCCGATCGGGGAACAAGATAAGCCGGGGACGATGCCATGGAACACGGTCCGGCTTGGCATAAGCTACTTTGCCTTGATGTTCAGCTTTTCCATGGTGTCGCGGTACAGTATATTGATACTGCTTCCGCCATCAATCAGGACGCAAGAGAATCGGGCAGCTCGCCTCTCCGTCGCGAGGGTGACATCCAAGACTAGTGCATAGGAGCCAGGGGACGGCATCACCTCTGGGTGGTCGGCCTGGCTCCAGTTGATGGGCTTCTCGGACCAGTGCATGAACTCGGGAGCGCTAGAGGCGACTGCGTTGACCTCCTGATGCTGACGGCGCCGACTATGCTTGTCTTCAGCTTAGCTTGTGAAGACGACGTAGGCGGCGTGCTCTTCAGGGAACTCATCTTGAATGGCTCCGACTGCCGACCGAGCCGCCGGCTGCTGGGGGGCCGGAGGCGGCACCAGCCCCTCGCCCTTGGAGATTCGCGTGTGGTTGGACGGCTTCGCGCCGCTGTGGAACTTGCAGGGGGCGTCGAGAGTCTGCTCGTAGGAGAAAGCCGGCTACCAAGCCGGCCTGCGACCCTTCTTCTTGGGAGCGGGCCATTCTTCGGGTTGCTCATCTTCAACTGTGGCCACCTGCGGACTGGAGGAAGGCGGCATAGGGGCCTTGCGCTTGTGGTCGTTCTGGTAAGGGCGCCGATTGGACTCGCTAGCCGGCGTCTTGGGAGCCGCAGCAATCACCTTCCCAGAGGCGTCTACTCGAAGCTCGGTCTTCATCGAGGAGTCGGCCGTGGCATACTTGTCCGCGATGATCAGTAGTTCATCGAGGGTAGCTGGCTCGTCGCAGAGGAGTCGGTGCTTGAGGAGGGTGCCCTCTCGGCACCCAGCGGTGAAGTACTCGATGGCCTGAACCTCGTGCACCCCCTTGCAGGAGTTGCGGAGCTCGGCCCACCATGTGAGGTAGTCGCGGGTCGACTCGTTGGGCCCTTGGACGCATAGGGAGAGCTGGTGAGGCTTGGGAGGCCGCTTGTACGTGCTGGTGAAGTTGCGGACGAAGACTTCCGTGAAGTCCAGCCAGCTATTGATGCTGTAGGGCTTGAGGCTGTTGAGCCAGGTGCGCGCCATGCCCTGTAGCATGAGGGGGACGTACTTCACGGCCACGGGCCGATTGCCATTGGCTATGCTGACAGCATTGGAGTAGTGGATGAGCCAATCTTCCGGCTTCACAGAGCCGTTGTACTTGGGCGTGTCTCTGGGGAGCGAGAACCCTTTGGGGAAGGGCTCGTCGCGGATGCGGGGGCCAAAACACGGCGGGCCGACATCGTCTTCTTCTTCCAACGCCGGGGATCGAGCTAGGCGGTCGATCCGGTGGCGGGCGTCGTTCTCCACGACTCCTTCGCGGCGGCCTAGTCGGCCACCAAGAGTCGGATGCGTGACAGGCGGCGGGGTGGGATGTCTCTCCCCTCGAGGCGGGGGAGGAGGCGGATTTCCTCGGCGCTCCACCGCTCGAGGGCGGCCTTCCGCGTCGCGCTCAATGGTGATATGAGTCCGGCTGCGGCTAGCAGCCGGCTCCTTGTCTTTCCTCCCGCGGGCGCCGCTCGTAGTCGGCGATCGGGACGTCGCGGCGTGCTCCCGGCGCGGGGGATGACTATCAGCGCGGGCGCCGGCTTCATGCCGTTCTGCGGCCGCGTCGATCAGCTACTGGATCCGTCTTGTCATGTAGGGAAGCTCATCGGCTCCCAGCCCATTCAGCTCTTCAGCGGCCACCTGCGCGGCTCGTAGATTCTCGAGCGGGGTGGCGTAGACGGGACGATCTGCCCCCAGCATGCTGGCGATAGCCGCGCCGCGCTTCTGGACGAAGCCGGCTCGGCTCGGCCCGCTATGCGGCAGCGTACCGAAGTGTAACGCCCACGATGCGGCTATATCTCCCACGTGTCGAGGCACGACTTAGAGGCATAACCGCATAGTGGTTTTGTCGCAAGAAGGGTCATCTTCACACAATCCCATGTAATGAACAAGAATGGGATAAAGAGTTGGCTTACAATCGCCACTTCACACAATACATAAATATCATTCATACATCATCCAAAATACAATCATATAGACCGACTACGGCCAAAATCCAGATGAAAATAAGACAACCCCAAATGCTAGATCCCCGATCGTCCCAACTGGGCTCCACTACTGATCATCAGGAAAAGACACATAGTAAAGACAACGTTCCTCGTCGAACTCCCACTTGAGATCGACGCCATCGTCTGCACTGGCATCGTCGGCACCTGCAACTGTTGTTGGAAGTATCTGTGAGTCACGGGGACTCAGCAATCTCACACCCGCGAGATCAAGACCATTTAAGCTTAAAGGGGGAAATGGTGCAAAGAGGTGGAGCTGCAGCGGCAAAAGCATATATGGTGGCTAACTTGCGCAAAAGAGAGCGAGAAGAGAAGCAATGGAGCGGACGTCATCTAGCAATGACCAAGAAGAGGTCCTGAACGCCTACTTACGTCATACATAACACAGACCGTGTTCACTTCCCGGACTCCGCCGAGAAGAGACCATCACGGCTACACACGCACTTGGTGTATTTTAATTGGGTCAAGTGACAAGTTATCTACAACCGGACATTAACAAATTCCCATCTGCCACATAACCGCGGGCACGGCTTTCAAAAGATAATACCCTGCAGGGGTGTCCCAACTTAGCCCATCATAAGCTCTCACGGTCAACGAAGGATAAACCTTCTTCCGGAAAGACCCGATCAGTCTCGGAATCCCGGTTTACAAGACATCTCGACAATGGTAAAACAAGACCAGCAAAGCCTCCCGAATGTGCCGACAAATCCCGATAGGAGCTGCACATATCTCGTTCTCAGGGCACACCGGATTGTCCAAGCTTCCGATAGGCCAGACCAGAGTTGCCCCTGGTGGCCACCGCCGACTGACAGTTTGGACCAATACTCAGAGGAGCACTGGCCCGGGGGTTTAAAATAAAGATGACCCTCGGGCTCTAGAAAACCCGGGGGAAAAGGTATAGGTCGCAAATGGTAAAACCAAGGTTGGGCCTTGCCGGAGGAGTTTTATTCAAGGCGAACTGTCAAGGGGGTCCCATAAATCACCCGACCGTGTAAGGAACGCAAACTCAAGGAACATAATCCCGGTTTAACAGTAACTAGTGCGGCAAGAGTGGAACAAAACACCAGGCATAAGGCCGAGACTTCCACCCTTTACCAAAATATATAGATGCATTAATTAAATAAGAGATATTGTGATATCCCAACATGTCCATGTTCCGACATGGAACAAACTTCAACTTCACCTGCAACTAGCAACGCTATAAGAGGGGCTGAGCAAAAGCGGTAACATAGCCAAACAACGGTTTGCTAGGAAAGGATGGTTAGGGCTGACATGGCTAAAATAGGAGACATGATATAGCAAGTGATAGGTAGCGAGCATGGCAATAGAACGGACAACTAGCAAAGCAAAGATAGAAGTGATTTCGAGGGGTGGTCATCTTGCCTGCAAGATTCTCAGAGTTGTCGAAAGCTTGATCCTCGTAAGCGTACTCGACAGGTTCCTCGTTCACGAACTCGTCTCCCGGCTCTACCCAAGACAAGAACACAAGCAAACGGAACCACAATCAACAACGAGAAATGCACAAACAACATGATGCAAGACATGTATGATGTGCAAGATATGATATGCGATGCATATGCGTGCTCCGGAAGGGAAAAGATGAACATGACAGTAACTTGGCAAACCAAGCATGCCACTGGAAAGATGAGATGATTTCGGTCGAAATCGATATAAAGATCACCGGAATCGGATGCACGGATTGCAAATGGCAAGCAAAACAAGAATGACACTAATCTGAGCAAGATAGCACTTAAAATACAACAAGTAACAATGCTACAGCACCCCAACATAGCAACAAAGCACATGGAAGTAATCTACAGGAGATGCTTGACAAAAGATGAACAATGAGCTACTGCTAGTTCATAACATATCAAGCTCAAACAAGCATGGCAAAAGTGCAAAAGATTACAGGTTCAAAGACTTAGTGAAAAACTGGACATGGCAGAAAACAGCATCAGGTAGCAATGTTCAGAGCACGAAATCAACATGCTACAGGAACTTAACATAGCAAAACAAGGCATGGTAGTCTTCTAGTAAGTGCACATGACAAAAGTCCCTTACTGACCATAAGCCAAAAAGGACCAGAAGATATGATGGCAAGCATGTAAACATAGCAAGTTCCGTTATCAGGTTTCAGACTTAGCAGAAAACAGAGCATGGCAGAAATATTAATATGTAGGCCGCTTTGTGAGCTTGATGCACTCACTACAGAGCAACGCATGACAAACCAAGCATACCTACAGCAAGATGGAATTTTTATGAAGCTATCCATGGCAAGAACAATTGCATAGCATGTATGGATCAACTACAATAAGCTTGGCAAAAATGCATGTCATGTTAAGAATCTGCCAGAAATATTTTATAGTAAAAGTAGAGCAAGATTGAGTCATGTTATGGTACTCTAAAATTGCAAACAATTGCAGGAATGGATCAATTGCAACTATATCTACAAAACATCCTTACTGTACATCTCCAAAATATGCATGAATCTCTCTCTAGCATCAAGTTTACATGGCAACAAAATTACAGCAGACAAACTTAGAGAAATCACCAAGTCCCTGTAAATAGAAATATTACGGGGCCTACTTTGCATGCTTGTGCTAGTCACCACAAAGATCACAAAAATACATGGACTATACCACTGGAAAGATGGCATGGCATACTTCAAAACACATGTAGAGATCATGCTCAAAAGATGCACAAAATAAATGATACAAAAATGACAAATCTCCAAGTTCTGATAAGAACCAGAGATTAACAACAACTAGCCCTCTTCCAACGAAGATTTGGGCATCAAGATGACTTCTAATGAACATGGTGCAATTGAACAAAATGTAGAGAATCACGAGACGAACAATTTGACATATAATACGCACGAATCGGAGCTACATGCACAAAGTTACGGCATCGGGAACACAAGCACTTGCTGATGGAAATCACAGACTGGGAAAAAAAAGGGGGGGTTCGGGTCAAACCTTCCCGTTGACCAGATCGGATCGGGGGAGGTTCCAGGCGCGGGCGCTCGAGCTCGCCGGCTCGGGCCGGAGGAGGAGAGGGGCCGGCGGGCGAGGGCGGGGGCGGCC
>NC_057799.1:559525661-559535303 GCF_018294505.1 Triticum aestivum
CCGGGCGGCGGCGGAGTGACGTGGCGCGCTCCGGTTGGCCGGGCGCGCGGCGGACGTTGTCCGGCCGGAGCGGACGCGTCCGGCGCGGCGCGGAGGGAGAGGGTTAGGGTTTCGTCTGAGATTTCGTTTTTCGGGATGCCCACTCATTTATAGGTAGAGGGAGCTAGGAGACTCCAAATGAGGTGCGGTTTTCGCCCACACGATCGTGATCGAACGACCTAGAGCATGGAAGAGAGTTTGGTGGGCTTTGGGCTGGTTTTGGAGGGGGTTTTTGCTGGATACTCAAATGGACATTGCGGAGGCCCGGTTAACCGTTGGAGTACCAAACGACCTCCGAATGGAACGAAACATGACCGGTAGTCTCCGGGTGGTATATAAAGACCACTTGACAAGCCTCGGTCCATTCCGAGAAAGTTTGACACACGCACACGAAAGAAGACAAGAAGGGTGCACCGGAGGAGATAGGAGCGCCGGATTGCAAAACGGACAACGGGGAAAATACTCGGATGCATGAGACGAACACGTATGCGAATGCAATGCACATGATGACATGATATGAAAATGCATGACATGACAAAATACAAAACGAAAGACAAAACCCAAAAACGGAGGGAAAAACATATCACATTAACGGAAATGGCAAGAGTCGGAGTTACAAATATGGCAAGTTACATGCGGGGTGTTACAACACTCCACCACTACGAGAGGATCTCGTCCCGAGATCTAGGACTGAAAGAACTCCGGATATTCGGAACGGAGATGGTCCTCGCGTTCCCAGGTGGCTTCCCGGTTGGAATGGTGCGACCACTTCACTTTCAGGAATTTGATAGACTTGTTGCAAGTCTTGCGCTCAGTTTCTTCCAGAATAGCAACGGGGTGCTCATGATAAGACAAATCTTCTTGGAGGTCAATCTCTTCGAAGTCGATAGTGCGCTCAGGCGTCTTGAAGCACTTGCGGAGCTGTGACACGTGGAACACATCGTGCACGTTTGCGAAGTTGGAAGGAAGCTCAAGTTGATAGGCGAGGTCGCCTCTTTTGCCAATGATCTTGAAAGGACCCACGTATCTAGGGGCAAGTTTCCCTTTGATACCGAAGCGACGAGTGCCTTTCATTGGAGAGACGCGGAGGTAGACATGGTCTCCGATCTCGAAAGCCAAATCACGATGCTTACTATCATAGTAGCTCTTCTGACGCGATTGCGCGGCTTTGAGATTATCACGGATGACTTTACACATCTCATCGGCTTCAGTGATTAAGTCATTGCCAAGAAGTTGGCGTTCACCAGTCTCTGACCAATTAAGAGGGGTACGGCACTTTCTGCCATAGAGAATCTCGAATGGGGCCTTGCCCGAACTCGCTTGGAAGCTGTTGTTGTAGGAGAATTCAGCATATGGAAGACAATCTTCCCATTTCATGCCAAAAGAAATGACACAAGCCCTGAGCATATCTTCAAGAATTTGATTGACTCGCTCGACTTGGCCACTAGTTTGAGGATGGAAAGCTGTGCTGAAGCGAATGTTTGTGCCCATGGCCTTCTGGAAGGAGTCCCAGAACTTAGAGGTGAAGATGCTTCCACGATCCGAAGAAATCAATTGTGGAATGCCGTGCAAGGAGACAATTCTGGAGGTGTAGAGCTTTGCCAGCTGAGCTGCTGTGATGGATTCTTTGATAGGAAGGAAATGAGCCACTTTAGAGAGCTTGTCAATGACAACGAATATAGCATCATTTCCGCGCTTGGATTTGGGAAATCCAGTCACGAAGTCCATTTCGATATGATCAAACTTCCATTCCGGAATAGCAAGAGGTTGGAGGAGACCAGCTGGTCGTTGGTGTTCTGCTTTCACTCTTCGGCAGACATCACATTCATTCACGAATTGAGCAATTTCTCGCTTCATTCGAGTCCACCAATACGACTGCTTGAGATCATGATACATCTTCGTACTTCCAGGATGAATGGAAAGGAGAGAATTGTGCGCTTCATTCATTATGACTTTCCTTAGATCACCTTTCGGAACCACAAACCGGTCCTCGAAGAACAAAGTGTCTCTGTCATCAATGCGATAGCACTTGTATTTGGAAAGACCCTTGTCGATGCCACGTTTCACCTTCTTCACCATGGCATCAAGGAGTTGTGCCTCACGAATTTGATCTTCCAAAGTAGGAGATACTATGAGGTTGGCAAGAAAGCCTTGAGGAACAACTAGGAGATTCAGCTTGCGGAAAGCTTCACAGAGATCCGGTTGGAACGGCTTGAGAATTAAGCTGTTGCAATAAGCTTTCCTGCTTAAAGCATCTGCAATGACATTTGCTTTGCCTGGAGTATATTCGATACTCGGATTGTACTCTTGAATCATTTCGACCCATCGAGTCTGCCTGAGATTGAGATTGGGCTGCGTGAAGATATACTTGAGACTCTTGTGATCAGTGAAAATGTCCACTTGTCTTCCCAACAAGAGATGTCTCCATGTAACCAATGCATGGACAACTGCCGCCAACTCAAGATCGTGAGTGGGGTAGTTCTTTTCGTTGGGCTTCAACTGCCGAGAGGTATAAGCCACAACTTTCTTCTCTTGCATTAATACAGCACCGAGACCTTGGAGAGAAGCATCACAGAAAACTTCATACGGCTTGGATTCATCAGGAGGAGTCAAGACAGGAGCTGTGACTAGTTTCTGTTTGAGAGTGTTGAAAGCAACTTCACACTCAGGAGACCAGACATACTTCAGATGCTTCTGTAGGAGGTTGGAAAGAGGCTTTGCAATCTTGGAAAAATTCTCAACGAATCTTCGGCAATAGCTTGCAAGACCCAGAAAACTGCGGAGCTGCTTGACATTTTGAGGAGGTTCCCAATCCAGAACTGCGGACACCTTCTCGGGGTTAACAGCGATGCCTTTGGCGGAGATGATGTGACCAAGGAAAAGAACTTCATCGAGCCAAAACTCACATTTGGAGAACTTCGCATAGAATTGATACTCTCTGAGCTTGTCGAGCACCAATCGCAAATGTTTGGCATGATCCTGCTTGTTCTTGGAGAAGACCAAGATATCATCGAGATACACTGGAACGAATTCATTGGTATAGGGGTTGAAGATGAAATTCATCATCCGAGAGAACACCGGAGGAGCATTGACAAGGCCGAAAGACACGACAGTATATTCATAAGAACCAAAGCTTGTTCTGAATGCTGTCTTGGGAATATCTTCTTCACGAATGCGAATCTGATGATAACCCATACGAAGGTCAAGCTTCGAGAAAACTTTAGCGCCCTTGAGTTGCTCAAATAGCTCATTGATGTTGGGAAGTGGGTACTTGTTCTTGATTGTCTTCTTGTTCAATGGACGGTAGTCGACACAAAGTCGGTCCGTGCCATCCTTCTTCTTGACAAAAAGAACACCACAACCCCATGGAGAAGAACTCGGTCTGATCAAACCCAGACGTTCTTGTTCATCGAGCTGCTTCTTCAATTCCTTCAGCTCGTTAGGTCCAAGCTTGTACGGACGCTTGCAAACGGGTACAGTACCAGGCTCTAGTTCGATAACGAACTCAACTGGCCGATGAGGAGGCATACCCGGAAGCTCTTCTGGAAAGACATCTTGATACTCGCAAACGACTGGAATCTGAGAGATGGCATTCAATTCACCCTTCTCATTGAGAGAGAAAACCCGAATGGTTTCATCACGAGCGGCAAAGATAATCACATCCTCAGACGAGTGTGTCAATTGAATTTCCGTGGCAGCACAATCAAGTTGAGCCTTGTGCTTAGAAAGCCAGTCCATCCCGAGAATAAGATCAATATCTGAGTCACCAAGAACAATTGGAGAAGACTGAAATCTATAGTCGCCCATCTTGATGGTAACATTCGGAACCATGGAACTTGCGTTCATGCATTTGCCCGGAGAGACAACTGCTAACGGCCTAGGCAATCCTTGGAAATGCAATTCATGCTTGGATGCAAAAGGTCTTGATATGAAAGAAAGCGATGCACCAGTATCAAAAAGAACTTTTGCAGGAATATCATTAACAGGAAGATTACCCATTATCACATCAGTAGATTCCTCCGCTTGAGCTGCATTCATCATGTTCACCTTTGCAAACTTTGGATTATGCTTGACCACTGCATTGCTGGAAGATCTGACAGGAGGAGGAGGAGGAAGACGCCTTTGGTTGAAGCACTTGTTAGCATAGTGACCTTTCTGCTGACATTTGTTGCAAGTCACCTCTGAGAGAGGACGGTGATAAGGAGCATTGGACTTGGGAGCTTGATTCTGAGACTTGTTCTGATAGCCAGAGTTGGAAGAGTTGGAAGAACTATGGCCACCTTTGTTCTTCTGCTGGTAAGGCTGACGAAACGGAGGAGGAGGAGGCAACCAGAACTTCTGTTGCTTAGCTGTCACAAGTGAGGAAGAAGAAGACTGAACTGCGTCCCTGACTCTCTTCTTAGAAGCCTCACACTTGAGCTGAGCAGCCTCTTGCTTCAGTGCCATATTGTAGAATTGATCAAACTGAGTAGGCTCAACAAGAACGAGAGCTAACTGCAGATCCTCTTTAAGGCCACCTCGGAAGTGATAGATCATGCTCTTCTCATCAGTAACGTCTTGTTTAGCGAAGCGAGCAAGTTTCTGGAACTGAATGTTATATTGATACACAGACATGTTTCCTTGCTTGAGATTGCGGAACTCCTCACGCTTGCTCTCAACAACACTTTGTGGAATGTGGTGCGCTTTGAAGTCCCGACAGAAGTCAGTCCAAGTAATCACACGACCTCCTCTGGAATCTTTGTATTGCTGAAACCAATCAGCAGCTTGGTCCTTGAGCTGGAAAGAAGCGAACTTGACAAAGTCCTCAGGCCTGACATTGCTACATTCAAAATGCTTGTTGATGTCCACGAGCCAATCATCGGCATCCGTGGCCTCGGCACAGTAGCTGAAAGACTTGGGCTGATTTGCGAGAAACTGGTTGAGAGTGGCAAAGTGAAACTGATTGTTGCCTTAACCTTGATTGCCTTGATTGCCTTGCCCTTGAGTACGTTCTTGCAAGAGTTGCAGAATCATCTGAGCATTGGCGTTGGTGGCTGCCATGATTGATTGCCATGCCTCCGGAGGTGGAGGTGGTGGCGGAGGGATCGCTTGACTCCCTTCATTTCGATCCGGATTCTGACGCGTTGGCGGAGCCATCCTGAAGAGGGTGACATCCGTTAGCATCTTGATAGACAAAAGATAAGTAGAATCAACGGATAGAAATTGCAACATATAGTCTTCACAATAAACATTCGAACGAAGATGAACGAATGACTTCCGTAGTAAACCATCACACTTCCATAAGTTGAGAAGCCACTTGAAAAAGATATGGAATGAGCATATGAATTCGAAGCAACTCGAATACCACAATACAAAACAAAACAAAGTATTGGCTTGCAAAATAAGCCGGAACAAACATATGATAGATATTTCGTCCGAAGTTTTCGTGGTGGGGCCCACACGGGCTCAATCGTACAGCACCATCATGTACAAGGCTGTGCACATGACATACGAAGCGTCCCCGAGTCGGCAAAGCCATGGACTCTTTAAGACACAACGAGACCACTGTAAAATCAACCGTATACAGGCGGACCACTAGACGTCGAACCCCAATCTCATATCATGCATCTGTCGGAAAGAAATCCTAAGGCTACTTGAATTCCCACTTATAAACTCCCGAAACTTACCGGTTATGCAATCTGGTGTAGGGGATACAGGGGACACAAATATATATCACCCAAACTAACAATCCCTAGATCCAGCTGTATCCATCCGTCAACACATAACCAAGAAACCTTCGGAAATCGTTTACCTCAACCTTCGAAAAACATCCGTTATACAAGTTATGGCAATACTCCCGAACTCCCGCCCCAGTACTGGGTGGCGTCGAGGTGATCTCACCAACAACTGCATAAAAGAGATTTCGATGTCGGCGAAACTCAGGTATTCCAGAACTGCAACGATAAAATTGTGACGACAACACCTCGGAGCTCAACTCCCCGGGACACTGCCACAACCCCTAAATGACAGGAGGCACCAAGAACAATGTTCTCGTCACAAATCGATCGGAACGATTCCAAGATACCCGCGTGATCCTAAAAAAAAATTTAGTGAAATTTGAGGAGAGAATAGTCAAAACTTCTACGTCAGGAGACCTCACCAGAGCGACGAAGGGACTGAGGAGTAAAACGAATCCTACTCTCCGATATATATAATCCTAAAACTCAAAACATTTTTGTTCTAGACTCAACAACGCCAGCGATTCGATCAAGCAGGGGGCTCCTAAGTCGGGGATGGCTCTGATTACCAACTTGTAACGCCCACGATGCGGCTATATCTCCCACGTGTCGAGGCATGACTTAGAGGCATAACCGCATAGTGGTTTTGTCGCAAGAAGGGTCATCTTCACACAATCCCATGTAATGAACAAGAATGGGATAAAGAGTTGGCTTACAATCGCCACTTCACACAATACATAAATATCATTCATACATCATCCAAAATACAATCATATAGACCGACTACGGCCAAAATCCAGATGAAAGTAAGACAACCCCAAATGCTAGATCCCCGATCGTCCCAACTGGGCTCCACTACTGATCATCAGGAAAAGATACATAGTAACGACCACGTTCCTCGTCGAACTCCCACTTGAGATCGACGCCATCGTCTGCACTGGCATCGTCGGCACCTGCAACTGTTGTTGGAAGTATCTGTGAGTCACGGGGACTCAGCAATCTCACACCCGCGAGATCAAGACCATTTAAGCTTAAAGGGGGAAATGGTGCAAAGAGGTGGAGCTGCAGCGGCAAAAGCATATATGGTGGCTAACTTGCGCAAAAGAGAGCGAGAAGAGAAGCAATGGAGCGGACGTCATCTAGCAATGACCAAGAAGAGGTCCTGAACACCTACTTACGTCATACATAACACAGACCGTGTTCACTTCCCGGACTCCGCCGAGAAGAGACCATCACGGCTACACACGCACTTGGTGTATTTTAATTGGGTCAAGTGACAAGTTATCTACAACCGGACATTAACAAATTCCCATCTGCCACATAACCGCGGGCACGGCTTTCGAAAGAGAATACCCTGCAGGGGTGTCCCAACTTAGCCCATCATAAGCTCTCACGGTCAACGAAGGATAAACCTTCTTCCGGAAAGACCCGATCAGTCTCGGAATCCCGGTTTACAAGACATCTCGACAATGGTAAAACAAGACCAGCAAAGCCTCCCGAATGTGCCGACAAATCCCGATAGGAGCTGCACATATCTCGTTCTCAGGGCACACCGGATTGTCCAAGCTTCCGATAGGCCAGACCAGAGTTGCCCCTGGTGGCCACCGCCGACTGACAGTTTGGACCAATACTCAGAGGAGCACTGGCCCGGGGGTTTAAAATAAAGATGACCCTCGGGCTCTAGAAAACCCGGGGGAAAAGGTATAGGTCGCAAATGGTAAAACCAAGGTTGGGCCTTGCTGGAGGAGTTTTATTCAAGGCGAACTGTCAAGGGGGTCCCATAAATCACCCGACCGTGTAAGGAACGCAAACTCAAGGAACATAATCCCGGTTTAACAGTAACTAGTGCGGCAAGAGTGGAACAAAACACCAGGCATAAGGCCGAGACTTCCACCCTTTACCAAAATATATAGATGCATTAATTAAATAAGAGATATTGTGATATCCCAACATGTCCATGTTCCGACATGGAACAAACTTCAACTTCACCTGCAACTAGCAACGCTATAAGAGGGGCTGAGCAAAAGCGGTAACATAGCCAAACAACGGTTTGCTAGGAAAGGATGGTTAGGGCTGACATGGCTAAAATAGGAGACATGATATAGCAAGTGATAGGTAGCGAGCATGGCAATAGAACGGACAACTAGCAAAGCAAAGATAGAAGTGATTTCGAGGGGTGGTCATCTTGCCTGCAAGATTCTCAGAGTTGTCGAAAGCTTGATCCTCGTAAGCGTACTCGACAGGTTCCTCGTTCACGAACTCGTCTCCCGGCTCTACCCAAGACAAGAACACAAGCAAACGGAACCACAATCAACAACGAGAAATGCACAAACAACATGATGCAAGACATGTATGATATGCAAGATATGATATGCGATGCATATGCGTGCTCCGGAAGGGAAAAGATGAACATGACAGTAACTTGGCAAACCAAGCATGCCACTGGAAAGATGAGATGATTTCGGTCGAAATCGATATAAAGATCACCGGAATCGGATGCACGGATTGCAAATGGCAAGCAAAACAAGAATGACACTAATCTGAGCAAGATAGCACTTAAAATACAACAAGTAACAATGCTACAGCACCCCAACATAGCAACAAAGCACATGGCAGTAATCTACAGGAGATGCTTGACAAAAGATGAACACTGAGCTACTGCTAGTTCATAACATATCAAGCTCAAACAAGCATGGCAAAAGTGCAAAAGATTACAGGTTCAAAGACTTAGTGAAAAACTGGACATGGCAGAAAACAGCATCAGGTAGCAATGTTCAGAGCACGAAATCAACATGCTACAGGAACTTAACATAGCAAAACAAGGCATGGTAGTCTTCTAGTAAGTGCACATGACAAAAGTCCCTTACTGACCATAAGCCAAAAAGGACCAGAAGATATGATGGCAAGCATGTAAACATAGCAAGTTCCATTATCAGGTTTCAGACTTAGCAGAAAACAGAGCATGGCAGAAATATTAATATGTAGGCCGCTTTGTGAGCTTGATGCACTCACTACAGAGCAATGCATGACAAACCAAGCATACCTACAGCAAGATGGAATTTTTATGAAGCTATCCATGGCAAGAACAATTGCATAGCATGTATGGATCAACTACAATAAGCTTGGCAAAAATGCATGTCATGTTAAGAATCTGCCAGAAATATTTTATAGTAAAAGTAGAGCAAGATTGAGTCATGTTATGGTACTCTAAAATTGCAAACAATTGCAGGAATGGATCAATTGCAACTATATCTACAAAACATCCTTACTGTACATCTCCAAAATATGCATGAATCTCTCTCTAGCATCAAGTTTACATGGCAACAAAATTACAGCAGACAAACTTAGAGAAATCACCAAGTCCCTGTAAATAGAAATATTACGGGGCCTACTTTGCATGCTTGTGCTAGTCACCACAAAGATCACAAAAATACATGGACTATACCACTGGAAAGATGGCATGGCATACTTCAAAACACATGTAGAGATCATGCTCAAAAGATGCACAAAATAAATGATACAAAAATGACAAATCTCCAAGTTCTGATAAGAACCAGAGATTAACAACAACTAGCCCTCTTCCAACGAAGATTTGGGCATCAAGATGACCTCTAATGAACATGGTGCAATTGAACAAAATGTAGAGAATCACGAGTCGAACAATTTGACATATAATACGCACGAATCGGAGCTACATGCACAAAGTTACGGCATCGGGAACACAAGCACTTGCTGATGGAAATCACAGACTTAGGAAAAAAAAGGGGGGGTTCGGGTCAAACCTTCCCGTTGACCAGATCGGATCGGGGGAGGTTCCAGGCGCGGGCGCTCGAGCTCGCCGGCTCGGGCCGGAGGAGGAGAGGGGCCGGCGGGCGAGGGCGGGGGC